>NC_051162.1:36043485-36339555 GCF_013339745.2 Dermacentor silvarum
AAACATTTTTATATGCAATTACACTATTGCATATAAGCTCGTCACTGAGTACTGTTATTGCTGTGGAGATAGCTCACAGTATTTTATAAAGAGCTAATGGCCTCATTTACTTTTGCAAAAAAACTTTATGAAGCACTTTCTATTAGAAAAATGAGCTGACAAAATTTTGCCCTGCATAACTTACAAAACATGCACGCATTTTAGAATTATTGCAATGATGTGTGTAAGCTGAAAATTAGTCTATGCAACTCGAGACAGTAAGTGTGAACCTCCCTTCAACATCAGTGTTGACATATAGTTTGGTTTGTTTTTACACTTGTTAGGAATATATATATATATATATATATACTTTGGAATGTCCGTAATGCACGTTTGGCCACCACTATTCTATGTCAAGGTTGAGTTAAAATTACTTTTCGCATGCATTTGTTTTACAATTACGGCCGCATATGGGCAGAACTTAAGCGGCAATCCTCCCTCCCAGAATACGTGATATGCTGACGTACTGCGTCGGAACGTTAATCGTCAGCCTGTAGCTGTCAAAAAAAACAACGCGAATACAGATTGCCAGGTAGAAAATAATCCGTTTCCTTTGCAATGACTCTTACGGGTATCACGCGGACACTTTCAATTGCGATCGTGCACGATTGCTCGGGCTCTACTACAAACGAAAGGGCACCGTGTGACACCCGTGTTCCCTACCACTGCAGGTGGCACAAGGTTATGGCAGTAAGCACTCTCCACCGTCATTTGATTGTAATGAAGGGGCATGCACATCGAACATGCCCAATGAGGTCTTCATACATGAGCAATCTTCCAATCACGGTCGTGAACACTGCGATTATGCACGCCCCCAAGGCACTGCGTCCGAAGCTTATAATAATGGCTAAAAATTTCACTGTGATGCAATGCGTCACCGAATATTGGTAACATAACGTTGCACCGCGTCGAGAGAGATGCTAACGGGTACAACGCCTTCACTTAATTTTGGAACGTCGAGCACACCGCACAACACAGTACTAACTGGAATGCTAACGTCCGTAAACCAGCGGCCACATTAGACGACAAAGGAGCTACTAGAGGCGTCAACGCCGCTAATATTGCCTACACGTCTCAGTTGTAGTGAGTATGCATTCAACACAACAAATGAAACACCCCTTTATCACAGACTCGCAATGTCGCTTTGTCAATCCTCATGGCCAAGGAATCTCGCTAAAGAGCGTGCTCACACAACACAATTGAGCCCATCACCGGCCATCGCGGAGCATTTCGCACGCGCGACGTGCACCAACAACGAAAAAAGGACACTTAAATCACTTACTTGTGTAACAATCCAGCGCCGATTCCTTCCTATTTAGCGTGAAATCACACATGCGACAGGAACACCACCTCCACCGTCCGCCATTAGCGAGTACTCGTACAGTTGTTTGTGCTGGAGGAATCCAACCCAGCGTGTAGGCGCGATGAAGGGGTGGTAAGCAGCGCCACCGCTCAAACCCTACCTGCTTCTTTTTGTGTGTTTACTACGCTCGCAAGCGAATAATGTTCAAACAGCGTTATCTATGGTGATATGTAACTGGCAGTAGAGTAGACAGTGTCTTTTCGTTATATTCTTTGCGTGTTCATTTTTCACTCGTGACATGTTCAGTTGCCCTCCACATGAAATTACGGACGGCTCTCCGTATTTGAAACGGAGCTCACGTCCGTCTTTTTTACGTAGAATCCCGCCGTTTTTCATAAACGGAGCTCACGTCCGTCTTTTTTACGTAGAAACCCGCCGTTTTTAAAAAACAGATGGTCTACGTAAATTTTACGTAGGTTTTTGCTGGTAAAATTACGGAAATTTTTTACAGTGTACGTCCTGGGGCTGCAGCCAGTTTCTACTTCTGCGCCTTTAATTGCACTCACGGGAAGCTATTTATTTTTGTGGTACGTTTCAGGCTGAACGAAAGTCGCACAAACAGGCCTTTCCATGACATAGCTGAATAGGCAAAAATATTTCTTAGTAATGTCTTCATAAATGTTGCCTTAAGAAAGAAATCAACTTTGAAAACACAAAGTTGGATTTATTGTCTAAAATACATTACACCTAAAGTCAAAAGAAGTTGGAAGCACGTTCGCATGTTCACGAAAACCAGCCAGCTATTTTTTTAGGAAGAGTACAGTAGAAATAACGAAACAAGAACCGCAACTAAATGACCTGCGTTTCGGAATATGCCATCTGGCGGGAAACGGCCAAACTAGGAGCAGCGACAAAGTGATAAAAAAAATGGCGGCGCCGCTGGCTTTGAACCTGCGAACTGCCAATCGTGGTATCAGCGATCCTAATCGGTGGTCACGCAGAACGCTCGGCTATCGGTATGAGTGCTGCTGGCGGCAAAAACTAGGTTTATATGCGTACCACAATAAATTCTGTGACCTTGTTATGAAAACTGCGATTTTGGAACGACTTTTTTGCCATTTCAAGAGTTGCTGCTGCAACTAGCTGGAAGCCAAGTCATTGAAGTTGATAAATCCCCAATAATACGTCGATCGAGGCAATAGGCTCATCGCAAATTGCTTTTTACTGGCCAAAATAGCCTCCAAAATTTGGCCTTTTCCATAGACTCCCATACTTCGAACTTCGCCCGCAATTTGGAACGGGTTTTCTGTCGTAAGTAATGGTACCGCTTGCATGAGATGTCGGGCTAAGCTCCTAGAGCCTATTTGCACGGTAATATTTTGAAAGATGGCTTCTATGATTAGTTATTTGGGAAAAACGACACTCTCCCATAGAAAATGCGCATGTTTTCAGAGGCGGCCGCTAGAGGCGCTGTTCGGCGATGTCCAGATTCCTGGTATTGATTCCATTCTCGCACCTAACTCACCCAGGAAGGCATTGTCGTTCGTCGGCTCTGGGCTTTTTATGGCATCTTCGACCACGGCGCTTAATCAGCTTTCTATACACTGACAGTGATCGCCGGACCTTAGGATGCCTGAACGCCTGTGACTCGGAGTCCGGTGGATTCAACGTTGATCGAACTCAGCGGCAGAGGAGAAGAACACGAGGTGTGTCAAACAACTTCACGAAAGCTATCTCTACGAGCCTAACGATCGCTGCTTCACGTTGGGCACCACCTGAAATTTATGTTGTTATCCTCGCGATTTATTCCTCTCTTTTGAAGATGACGGGATGCTGCCATCTAGTTAATATAAGAAGCAATCAAAACAACTGGGTTAGAGTGATTTTATGAGGAAGCTAATTTTGTATGTTACATGGTATCATGTGAACACGCACGTGGAATATTCGGACCTAGTTATGCTAGCTGTACAATTTCAGCATTTACCTTATTCATAACCAAGCAACGGACATAATGTAGCCGTGTCAAAAAATTTATAGAAAGCTCATAACATCGATTGTGTTTTGTACCTTTTTACTTTAACCACCAACCTAGTTTACGGTACTTCGGTACTTTGCGCTGCGATCATTCACTACCCCTCTTTCAAGCTGAAGCATCTTGCAATGAACATTGATTTATGCGCGGCCTTTCAATATGTTTCAACTGGCGTGCCTGGTCTTGAATTTAGTTTATAAGGGGCATCCTGGCGCAACCTACCACTGGAAAACCGAAAGTTCATTTTTCTCGCTATTAATTCATGTCCATAACATTATAACTCTCAGAAAATAGTGTAATTTCAGTTGTGCAGTCGGCAACAAAAATGTTGATAATGCCGGAGCATCATATAACCTCCCTTTTTAATTTATTTATTTATTTATTTATTCAACACTGCGGACTCAAGGTCCAAGCATTGTGCACGATACAAATAAAATATAAAGAAAAACAAGATACAAAAGAATAACAACGATGCAGGCTCAAAAATGTTAATTCGCCGTCTGATCACGTGCATAAGTAAGGGAATATTTTCGCTTCTATACAACTTTCCTCATAATGTCACATATATCTTCTCTTTATTCCATGAAATGTAGCACACAACCATTGTTTGATCAGAGGGTAGTGATAGCCAGAATCAGCGTTCAAACAAGATAGCTACTAGAGTTGGCGGAAGTAGTCTGCTTGGGTGACACGCGTGTTCAGGAACCATCAATTGAGCTAACATAGAAGAAGCTCGCCCAACTAAGCCATGTGCGCAGGCGAGTCCGTCTGGATGGAATTATATTAAAGAGTGCAAAAATATATAAGCTTACTTAAGCGCGTATTCGTCTTCTATGTTTCGACTTCAGATGGTGCTGTGTTTGCATTCAACGTTGGGATTAAAAATGATCGTTGTGCATACAAGATGGCACTGATTTATTTACATATATGGGCGTGCTTTTGTAATAAATTATTTGAAGGAAGTGCCTGGTTTGCCCTGTCGTTTCACTTGCCCTCGTATTTTGGATGTGCGCTGAACGCAATCGAGCTCTGAGATTTTACGGAACGTTATATGAGCTCGTCAAAGACAGCGGCAGAACGGACATCATCGAGGCAGCAAGGCAAGTCCGCCATTTTAGTCTTTCAAATGAAGTGTCGGAAATATTCCTCTCGCTCAGAGATAATTTTATTCGTATCACTTGGAGCTAGAAAACTGCGTGTTGTGATATGAAAACAGACATCTGGCAGTATTATCTCTGTCAGTAGTCGTTCTTCCATTACAGTGACGTAATTTTTGCTGCATTACGGAGACTACAGAGCGCATCGTCTGATCTCGAAGTGGTAGGGGTCTTTCTCCAATAGCGGTCGGTGATACTCGACGCAGAATCCCAAGGTGCCTTATGCCTCGCCTGCACGACAGGCGAAAGCCATGGGCTCTTCGACCGTGGAGCTTCGCCCACGTCTCCGCAACGAAGTCGAGCTATTGTGCTATAGAGCAGTGGGGGCAGTACAAGGGCGTTAGTGACTTTTACGACATGAATCAAGCATAGGTAAGCAGGCTTTGACACGCAAAACGTATCTCAGTCTGCGGAGTCCCATATTGCCAGGGAATCACAGGATACTCCGGGCAAGTTTGCTGAATATGTTGCTTTAGCTTTATCTGGATACTATAATATGGACAGGCAATGGAGCTACTAGCAAGGCCTCCATACTGAACAACTTTTTTCTCCACTTCGGCAAAATCTGTTTCTCGTGGTACGTCTCACCGCCATGCCCTAGCTGCCGAGGTATCGCATGACATCTC
The DNA here is from genome assembly GCF_013339745.2 of Dermacentor silvarum. Lineage (NCBI taxonomy): Eukaryota > Metazoa > Arthropoda > Arachnida > Ixodida > Ixodidae > Dermacentor > Dermacentor silvarum. The sequence continues at coordinate 36,048,643 of NC_051162.1, forward strand.
GGAGTGTGAGAAAGAGCCTTGTTTATCTCGGCAACGTCTGAGATGCAACCGATGTGTAACTGTTGAGTAGCTTCCTTTGTACGGTGAATGTTGGTATAAGGAGGCACGCCCGGTTTTGATATACATGGGCAATTCCACCGGCGAGGAATACTCTGCAACGTTTTCCGTGGATACCAGGCAGAAATGCAAAAGTAATTGAAACACTAAATAAGCAATTGTACTGTTTTTTTTTCTTTTTTCCGGGAGGAAGTCGGAGGAAGCGAGTTCTGTAAGTAAATCGATACTTTTTGGACAACGATAATAGTAGGTAAAGCAAGCGACCGTTGAAGCCAATCGCACTCTTACAGCGTTATGTCTACTGCTTACGCACGAGTAACTGATCATTATAAAGCAGCCACTTATGCTGGCGTCGGCTCGAGAATATGCAAGACTCTCGTATGGTTCCCCGTAGACACTACCTCGGAGGGAGAAACACCCCCTAACCTCAACGAGGTAGTGCACAATCTGGCGCGCGACGTGACCGACCGGGCGAATTCGGCCAACATCGGGGTAGAACGGGCTGACCGATACCGTATGACTAGATGCAACGATGTCAAGAAAATGCATTCTAACTCCACAAGAACTCTTCCGCCACCTCACGCCAAGCTTTACTGGGCGCAGGCAGTCGCTTGGCGCCAGCTACAGACGAATTCTTACCCCAACTCAGTCTAGTTAAACAGCATCTTCGCAGGGTACAGACCACAAATGTATGCGAGATCGGCAGATCGGCCCCGGCCACGATAAATCACATGTTATGCGAGATTATAGGCGATAAGGCAGTCACTACACCCGAAGACTGTTCCTTGAAGGTGGACCGCCGCTCTGCGCAGATCCAGCCCCGACGACCCGCCGTCCAGCAGGCTCGCGAGGCGGCGCTGAGGTAAAGCCTCACCGTCCCAACGGAGGAGATCTAGGCTCGATCGCATTAAACCTTACAGGACTAAAATGTTTACCGCTACCACCACATAAGCTTAATTTTTCAACCATTCTGAGATATCTGAGTTTATTCACATAAAACCTTTCTTGATAGTAATGAATTTTATGTTCCGGTGCCAAAATTGCACATCACTGTTCAATTCTAGCTTTGCTGAATGTCTTTGTCGCGATAAAGGAATATTTAAACTTGTATTTGCTCGTAGCGTAAAATAAGTTTTCTGTGTGACTTGCGCCAGCAAGACGAATATTATCGGATTTGGCTCTTCTACAGTGAGCTATCACGACACAGCAAATAACAGCTGGTGGCTGCAGGCAACTGCAGGCCTGCCGGTACTTTTGTTGCGATAAAGGAATATTTTAACTTCATTTGCACGTAACATAAAATAAGTTTTCTGTGTAAGTTGCGCCAGCAAGACGAATATTATCGGATTTGGCTCTTCTACAGCGAGCTATCACGACACAGCAAATAACAGCTGGTGGCTGCTGGCAACTGCAGGCCTGCCGGTACTTTTGTTGCGATAAAGGAATATTTTAACTTTATTTGCACGTAACATAAATAAGTTTTCAGTGTAAGTTGCGCCAGCAAGACGAATATTATCGAATTTGGCTCTTCTACAGCGAGCTATCATGACAAAGCAAATAACCGCTGGTGGCTGCAGGCAACTGTAGGCCTGCCGGTACTTTTGTTGCGATAAGGATATAAGGTGAATATATTTTACGATGGATGTACTTGGATGTATATAATGTGAATGTATACGCGGATGCAAAACGTGGATGTATGTTGTCTCTACAGAAATGCCGTAAAATATACTTAAGGATGCACATAAAGAGAGCTAAAATAATGGTAGGCGGATTCCTCGCTTAATTATTCACTAGGAGCGCAATGCATCGAGGATGTATTGCTCATACGTTGCAGCACAAGTGAAAATTTTTCCTCTAAAATTACGTACTGACACATTGCTGAAACATTGATACTGAAGTTTTTATTTTGCAGACAAAATGCACGCGTCTACTCTGATCCGCGCATGTATGGTGGTCATGTTTGCTTTATTGCCATGTGTTTTCGAGCCTACTTCATCGTGCAATACCAAGTTGCCACGTAAGGAGATCTGCTTCGCATAAAGTACATGTTCATTAGTCTCTTAGAGTTTGTCCTATTGTTTATGGAGAGAAAACAAATACTATGCCATAAAGAAAGAAAAACTTGTGACTTTATTGTTGGCATGTGCAATTGGACTACATACACTGCATTTTTTCATAACTTAGTGTAAACTCTACAGGACGCGAATATCCTGATGCAGAACATAGAAGCTATCTTAACAAGATGGGTACTGTTTTTAGCTATAGTAATTCGCTTCTCCTATTTCGCTACATAGGTTTCCTACGTCAATATTATCTTTTTATGTTCAGATGAAATATTGGCAGCTGCCTAATTTAGGCAAAAATTTCTTTGTATTCTTGTCCTTGCCTGAGGATCTGAGTGTAGATTTAGGCTAGAACTTTGGCATGTCACATCAGGAGACATCAATATTATGGTGACACTGATTATTTATTTCAAAACAAACATATTTAAATCAACAAACGTAGTCATCCAGCGGTGTTACCTAATTAAATATTTTACCAATGAGCTCTTTCTAGATAAAGGTCATAGGAGCGCTTTTTTGCTTATTGTGTTCTACGTTCTTACGAGGTAGGGTCGGAGAGGGACGCAGGCCACCTAAACATATTTTTCGTCAATTTCTGTTTTCCTAGCCATCTAACTCTCTTTCTATCTCTTTATATTATTATAAATTTATTTTTGTGCAGGGTAACGAACCAGACTTTTTTGCGGCAAACCTGCCTGACTTTATTTTGTTTCATTTTATCACATACCTTGTGTTTGAATGTTGTCAAAAGCTCTTCCTCGGCGCACATTAAATTCTGAGTTATGAATTTTACTTGCAGCTCCGGGACCCCGTTTAATGCAAGCAAAAGTCCTTTTTGGTGAAACAATGCGAGAGTGTCACAAGGAAATACTGGAATATGCAAAAACTATACCGCCTCACCTGCTTCACAAGGCAAGCACATCGGACTTTCTAAACCACGGACATATAATAATCTAGCCTGTAACGCTTTTACTCACGGTGTAGTCACCATGGTCGAAAGAAATGGTTCTGGCTTTCTGGAGTACAGGTAGTCTTAGAATTACAGGCATAGGTTGCTATACTAGATAGATAAAGTTTTGAAATAGAAAAAAGCGATTATGGGGAAGTATACAAAAATGTTACAATAAAAAAGTACAGCATTGCTGAATAAATCAAACAGGATAGGTGACCATTTGTCACCGCCCCCTTTCAAAGGTTATGCCAATAAATCATCATCGTCATCACTGCCGGAGCCAAGGCCGCGCTCTGGCTTGTTGTTGCCATGCGCGTGGTGCGTACACACATTATGTTGAAACGCCATCATTCTTTATCAGTTGTTTTCCTTTCTCGGGTGACCGCGTTTAGGCGCTACCAAACTAACGGTAACGTTCTGTGCACGACGCGCATGCTCGCATCGGAACTTTATCGAACGTAAGTTGATTTCTTTATTTGTCTATGTTGTCAGCGCAAGTCATGTATTTGATTTAATGCCTGAAGCGATAGTCGTACATTTTCTGGAAGAAACGCGAGCACCACGAATCCCCCTGAAATATTCGACGAATCATGTGTAGTGAATAGCGCACTGCGATTATCCACCTGATAAGATTATTGACGATGACGCATGTGCTCGTCACAATCGTTCTAAATATTGTAACTAGTTTTTGTGGACACATTGGGGTCACCTAATAAAATGTAATTTTTGTACTAGTTATTTGTGTGAATCCTCGCCACTGTGTGAATCCTCGTCGTTACGACAGCCCGACACTTTAGCGTTCCTCCAAGCGCGTCCTGCAGGACCTAAATAAAGATTTTCGAGTCCAGTCCCGTCCACTCCTGGCGAACTCTGTGCATACTACACCTTGGTGCAAACACTGGTCTGAGCGGAACGAACAGCTTACGCCAAAAGTATGCAAACGTAATTATTTCATTCAGTGATAATAAACATCGCAGGCTTCTGTCGGGCTCATCTTGTACACCAATAAGGTGCGATGCCTGCGAAACCGCCGCCGGCGTTCCTCATGCGCCAGCATTCTGACTTGCTCGGTAGGTTACTGTTTCTGTTTCGCCACGGCAGTTATCTTGGGTGCTGCGATGCCCAAGGTCACCTGCGCGCATTCTTACATCACCGTGGGTGGAGCTCGAGCGCAACCCTCTACATATCTGTCGCTTCGATGCCGCAGTTCAGTCTTCGTCATAATTTTCATGCACGAAATTTTGGCTGCTTCTCATTCTACACTTGAGTTATATGCATGCGAAAGCAGTGGGTTCGTGTTGTTTTCTTGATGCTTACGCATTTCACAAACGCTTTCATTTCCAGCTATTCGGCCTCTATGTCTACCTTTCTTTGCTTTACCCATATGCGTTTCGTACGCCATTCACATTTCCCGCATGAGTTACGTTTCCTGCATGATGACCTGCATGAAAATATGTCCAGTCAGTGCACTTGTGCTTCGCGCATTCAAACGAACAATAATTTTCTCAAAGTTGGGATACATTTTTCTTGGTTAACTGGCCATGTGTGAACTGAAGCTTTGGTTATATAGGACGTGATGTCCACTGAAAATGTAGTACCACTCAGCGCACCTCGGTTCTCGACTCAAAGCTCACAGATGTAATCATAGAATGGCACATGATATTGTTGGAGCGACATACTTTTTCAAAGTTTCTTCCTAATGGACTTAGTTTTGCAGTGGCTGATGATACCCAACAGCCACTGAAAAAAGATTCGTTCCAATCATCGGCAAATATATACTATAATGGGTGTGCACCACTGTTGTACAAGTGCAATGGAAGCCTTAAATGTATTTACTTATGTGGGGCACACCTGTTTGGATGCATTTCTTATGAAGGATCTTGACTAGACAAGCTTCATAAATTCTTTCGGTCTCGTAATGCCGGTGGTGAGGCTGTCCACGTGTCATGCGTTGGTGCGAAAACAACGCTAACCTAAATAAGCTTCGCGTCAGTTACATTTTATTTTCAAGTATTTATTTTATTACACTCAAACATTTATTAGTTCGAAACTTTCATTATATATATATATATATCCCATTTTTGCTTTTCAACGTCTGCGACGAGTACTTTGTATTTCGGAAAAGGCATTGTTTATCAGCAAGTGATTCCTTTAGGGTAGCTGAGCAGATGACAAGAAACCACCTAATAGTATACCATAAGTTGGAACTATGACACTGTGTATTAGTTTGTCGTCTGTAGAGCCAGCTGCGCACGCCTGAATATCTAATATCGTCGCAAGAAGAGCATAGTGTATGTTGAACTACACAAACTAAAAACCCTAAGAGAAAGATGCCACTGAAGACAGAACCACAACGAAGCAGAAATATTCCGATGTCCTTGGTGACAATTTTGAAAATCCCCATTTTGTAGCAAAATGCTCTGTAATCAAAATGCCCTTTGATGGCATCGTGAATTCAGACAAGTATTGCCACTAAATGCTGAAGTAATGACAATCGATCAGGTATTCTTTTCTTTACCGCCTGTGTACATATTTATCGTTTAGGCAGGATACGCCTCCTTGTAAACATTTTCTTGCCATCTATGATTCTGAATTGTTTTCACAGATTATTGCCACTTCATGTGCTCTCTACAATGAATGCAAACGGATATCTCAAGACAACGAGCTTAAACCGGTATATAATTGCTTTTTTTCTTTTTCATTATTTCTTTTATATGACGCCCAATTGAAAGCATTTCTAGAAAACCATTTGACGTATTGTGGTGCGAGCTTCCAGCTCGAAAAACTAGATTTACCGTTATTTTACCATTTTCAAAATTACATTTCAAAAGGTATAGGTGTTTTTTGCATTTCATAGAAATGTAAAACCCAATATTAAAATATTATTCTGTTTCGCCATGCACGCCAGTGTTTAGCGATAGGGTATTGCGTCGCTTGACGGGATATTGAATAGGACAGTGCCAATGTGCATGCTTAAAGGGGCCCTGAACCACTTTTTATCGAAGTCGAGAACTGCAGCCGAAGATACAATAGGTTATTCCAGAAATACTTTGCCGCAATAACTACTCCAGTTCATTCTCAGAAGCAGAGTAATTGGCAAATTAACAGCCCCGTCGCGGTGCTTCCGCTCCTTCTTCAACAACTTTCACTGCGAAGGCTACGGCGGAGTGGGGCGAGCCCACAACGCTCCGCCTACTGAACGTCACCGTGGCGCGTAGTTCACATTTGATTTTGGAGGTTCACGTAGAGGTCATTACTTCAGATTTGGTCATCTACGAGGCGCCAAACGTCAAGCCCCTCTATTCTTAAGCCAAACCCGGTTATCCTCAGCGAGCCGCAGGGCCAGCGAACTAGCGCACTCGTTACGACACCTCGCGGCGGCCGCGGTATCTACGCTACGTAGCGGACCGGATCTACATTCAACTGTAGCAGCGTTTGCATTGTGCACGACAGGGCTTGAATGCGCGCTCGCACTCATATGCTACACTCTCGCTGTGCTACGTGGTGCGGACCGGCTTTGTCCTGCACCATCTGGAGTGATGGATTGCAGGCACATCCAACTTACGCATTCTGAAGCTCTATTGGATCGGATAGGAATAAATTTTATATGTCCAATGGTTATGGCTGTTGGCGCCCGGGGCTAGGCTGCCAGGGGTCCGTCGCCGGAGAAAAATCTTCCCAGATCCGCGGCAATAGCCCTGGCCCGCTGGACGGCCCACTCCTGGTCCTCGGGTGCCTCGCTGAGGAGGGCGGCTTGCCATCTCTCAGCGAGGCGCCCGCCTTCAGAGGGCCCTGCTGTTGTCTTCTGCCTTCCTCTTGGTGCATCTTGACATGGCGTTGACATTCCCAAAGCATATGGGCCATATCAGCCCGTTCGTGCTCGCACCAGGTGCAGCCGGACGATGGGTGCCGCGCGGGCCACAGGCGGTGCAGGTGGTAGGGGTTGGTTAAACTGCTTGTCTGCAACCACCTCAGGTCTACTGCCTGGGACCTGTCCAGCCGCCCGTGGGGTTGTGGATATTTCTTACGTTCTTTCTTGTAGTGACCAAGAACCTCTCGGTACGAGGCCGGAAACTCCTCGATATCGCGGTTGGCGTCTCCGTGGCCCCCAGCTCTGTCCGCCGTGATTTGGGTGGTATTGGTAACTCCTCCGTTGAGGTCCCGCACAACAACGGCGGCGGCTGCCCTCTGGAGGATTGCGTCGCGGCGGGTAAGCTGCCTCGCGACGAGATGTGCGCGCTCGTTGTGGTTGGGCGGGATGCCGGTGTCTTCGGCCGTTGGTATTGCTTTTGTCGTTATTGTCGCGGCTGTTCTTTTTGGTGGTGCCAAGCTCCCCGACGTGCGCGGCGAACCATTTGAGGGCCTTGTTCGTAATCGTGCCGGGCACGAAGTCCCTGGCTCTGGCGTTGAGCATGCGCGCCCCATCCGCGGACACCCAACCTTTGGTGTAGTTCCGGATAGCTGATTTGGAGTCGCTAATGATCAGGCTATCCTTCGTACTTCCGTGGAGTACCGCGAGGGCTATGGCCACCTCCTCCGCTGCTTCAGCCGACGGCAGCATCGCTAATGCCGTGACTCATCTCCTTCCCTTCGTATCTACGATTGCCATGGAGAAGGCGGGCACCGACGCCGTCGGCCGGCCATGTCGTTGATGTTGCCGCTTTTGCTGCTGCCATTTTTGTCGTAGTAGATCAATAGCTCAATACGGAACGGGCAGGAATGAGCCCGCGCTGGAAAGCGTGCGTGCGGTCTCACCTTAACTGTCGCCCGATTCACGGCTAGTTGAGCGTTAAAAACTAGTCCGAATGAGCGAAACCCGTCGGCTACACGCCAGTAAGCAGGTTTACCCAAAGTTTAATTCCTAAGCAGGCAGCCGCGGCCGAACGTGAGCAGAATATAGCCGGCTTGTTCCGGAAGTGCGTAATTATTATCGAAATTTGATAGCAGGCTTTTGCTTACCTCAGCGTGTTAATTAAACTGCGTCCATTAGTGTACACAGTAAGAGTAGGAAAAAGTTCACTGATCCAAACATGCTTCTTGATTGATGTCAGCTATTGCCGGCTTGTTCCGGGAGTACGTAATTATTATCGAAATTTGATAGTGGGCTTTTGCTTACCTCAGCGTGTTAATTAAACTGCGTCCATAAGTGTACACAGTAAGAGTAGGAAAAAGTGCACTGATCCAAACATGCTTCTTGATTGATGTCAGCTATTGGCCAGTAGCAGCCGCGTATGGTAATCTGCTATATTACGGAATAAATCGATCAAAAAGACTGAGGAGCAGGCTTCTGTTGAAAAGAGGGCGTCTGAAAAAAAGAGCGAATTCGCGCTCCGCTTGCGAGCTTGACGCGCCGCACACCACCGCAAGATTTGGCTGCATGAGAGGTTCACAGCAGCCTATGCTATGTAGGGAGTGTCATTTTTCACCGAGACCAAGGGGTAATTGAGGACCTCTTTAAGCAAGTAAGTGTCAGGACCAGTGTCAGGACCAGTGTCAGTGTTATTATCAGTGACAGGACTGCAGTCCGGAAGGCTGGGGTCCACAACGTAGAACAATTGTTTGAGTAAAAAAAATCACCGAAGATTACGATACTTCTTAATGCGGAATTTGTGCGCAGCTCTGTATGTGTTTTTATTTCGCAATATATTGGCCGACGTAAACAATCTGTCTCGTGCTGCACGTTGAAAACGGAGGGAAATGTTGCCTGACTGCTTCGACACCTCCGCTCATGCAGCGCTTTGTTTTTGACGTGCTCGCCGTATGCCTTATCGATGGCGTCATCGGTGAACAGCAGACGCGCTCTACTCCTACGCATTCTCGTAGCCATCGTCGCCGCAGGACCCGTCTCGCGCGGCACTCCGCTTTCCTCCTCATCGCTTCGCCATAATCCTCCTCCGCTCTCCTCCTCATGCTTCCACTGCACCCTCCTCCTCCGCTTTTTACCTTGCGCTTTCTTCGCTCTCGCCGTCTTTCATCTCCCGCTCCACGTTCACTTATTAGTATTTCGCTTTGCTCGTTCGCTCGTTGGCGCCGAGGTATGACGAGGGATGCCAGCGTTTAACGCAACAGTAGCGCTCTAAAATAATGTAGAAGCGTTCTTCTGAGTGTTGATCGAAAGGAGCTCTGACGAGGTCACTGATTCCTGAAGCAGCACTGGGTCTTTGCCATCAAGCTAGGTGGTCTTTAGGGTCGCCTGCCCATACGTTCTTCTTGGGAAGGTTACTTCGACCTCCATAGCCGGCTGCCATGAATATAAGACACGACCTAATATACAGCCATTTAATTAAAATCGTCCAATTTGAAAGTACTCTTCGCTTCTTCTTCTTCTTCCAGTCCCTCTTGTGTCTTGAGTCTCATTGTGTGCCGGAATAACACAGTTTATACGTAAATGTTTGGTAATTCAAATATTTATTGTTAGCTGAAGACTAATTGCCACTATTATGAAGTTAAGGCGTGCACTTACAGCAAGTTTCCTTGGCCCACAGATTATCGACTGTTGCATATCAGCACAAAAAAACAAGGTAGGTAGGACCAGCTCTTCTGTTGATATTTTTTATGAAAGCTTTTTCTGCCTTTTTACGTAAAGATGCGGTAATTTAAGGTAGCTTTATAAAATGTGACTTGTGTTATAGTTGCGTTTCAGTATTTTGTAGTCGTTCTTACTGACATAGTGACAACTGACACTCAGGTTTTTATCTCTATTTAACTGGGGAAGTGGTCCATATATTCCCTATACCGAAATAAGGTTAAGGAAGATACATTTCTTAACCCCATCAGCATGCACGCTTTACCGTTTCATGAAGTGTGGCGAATGCTGACAATATGTGAACGCCAAAACTATGCCTGAAATATTGGCTAAAGGCCAACCATAGAACCGTCCTGCGTGGCACACCAGGTGGTAAAGTAAGTGAATATGGCGAGTCCTGAAATCTGTTTTCTGTAGAGTTGTTGTGACACTGTTGAGAGAAGTGGTACTTTGCAGGCAAACTCCTAGGTGGGTGAGTAGACTTCTGTATTAGCTTTTGCATCTAATGTGTTTTTCTTGTCTAGTTTATTCGCACGTAAATATTCATATTCCTTTGTTATTTATTTAAATAAATGCGGAATTTCACGCCCTAAAACCGCTGTCTAATAATGAGGCACGCCTTTGTGGGGGACTTCGGAATAATGTGGCTACCTTGGGCATTTTAACGTGCACCAAGTGTACAAGACTTAGAGATTGACTCCAACCAAATATACAGTACACGAGTGATCTGGAATTTCACAAGCACAGGATTGCAGCCGCCTTGACCAGGGTTCAGACACTAAGTCAATACGCAGGGCTTTCATCGTTTCGTAGCAGACGCTTTAGCTCTGGACGAACAACGTCTTAATGCGTATGCATTGCAGGGCTACTTCCTTCGGGAATCTGTCCATCCATCTGTTTCGGAACCGTGACACGACGCGCTCTATTGGTACACATGGTGTCCTATGCCAGTTAATATGAGAATGCTTTATGACTGCTTATTACTATTGAGATTTATGATTATGGTTATATATAGAGAGTACTGAACGGGTATTAAGAGAAATTAGGGCTAATTATTATTTAAGCCTACAGAAGAATTGCTAGATGACTGATGTCATGAGTTAAAGAAACAAGAAAAAGAAGATATAAAAGAAGGGCAAGAAAACACGATGTGGCAGACGAAGAGATAGAGAAAGAGGATGTGAGAAAATAAGGAAGTGGCCGAATAAGAAGTGAATATGAACACATGAACCAAGAAGAAGCGCAAGAATACACGTGGAGCTACGTGGCCAACGCTGCAAAAAGACACGTAGCAAAAGAGAGCAGCCCAGTTACGCTCTGGGACGATGGGCAGGAGAAGGAGCTGGAGGCCGGTAGTGACGGATGGTTCGTGGAGACGGCCGCAGTCCAGTGGAAGTGATGCGACGCGTGAGCTGAGCGGGCGCCCCACAGGGTGCCATTCCCGAGAATCCCTGAGGCTACAATCTGCAGGCTAGCGGTGTTGGCTGGGCGATTCAGGCGCCTTAGTCACCGCATTGTCCTGACCCCCTGAACAGGTCAACCGTGGACCAAACGTGGACACAATGACGTCGAAACCACGACGTATGCCGATCCCAACCACTCTTCGTCGGAAGCAGCGATGACTAGGCGACAGGGCAACGCCAGTGGACTCGATGTAAATATTTGGAAATTTCTAACACATCATCCGTGAGCATCTCAGAGAATACGTTCAATTAACTTGCTCTGTATATAGTTTGTTGGCTGTTATGGTTTCTAGTGCTGGTTTTGAAATTATAGGTGTATTTTCCATTTATGCTTATGCCCAATACAGCCTTTTCATAACTCAAAAGTTTCCTACGTCGTGTTGACTAGTATGAGACACTGCCAACCTAAGATTAATTAACGTGTAGTGATGAAGAAGAACAGGGAGCAAGCAGTAGTGGGGCGCTCTCATAGATGTAGGGCGTGAGCGCAGATCACGAGCTTTTGGAGCCGAGACCGTTACTCTCTGGTGACTGTACTGGTTTTTCGCCTGTCGCTTGCCGTCAGTAAATCTCCTTATCAAACGTAATTTCACCAGATTAAGAATACAACGATTAAGGCTAATCAGAATTCGGGTAATTCGAAATTGTTACACCAAATTGGGAATAAATAAAAATACAATAATTAAAGCTAATTAGGGTTTATAGGGAAATTAAGATGTCTTCAGCTTAATTATGAATAATTACGATTACAACGACTTGGTCTAATAGGATTATTTCGGACCAATTACGTTCAACGATCAGGTAATTGCGATAGGTAATTACAATACTAGCAGCACATTGCGCCATCCTTGATACACTGAGGCGTGGTGTGCGTAACACGGACTCACTCAATCAATCGTTACATGAGTGCAATACTAGTGACTGGAAATAATGTTTACGCATTATATGACACCACTAGGGAGCTTGTGCAGTAATTTTTCCTATACGAATACATGTAAAACATAGAAACGCATTTGTGATGCATGACGGGAGTACTAATTCAAATAATATTTGATGCATTTATGAAAAAAATATGAACCATTCCACTCTGTGAATGTGAATCCAGCGAAGCTGTTTAGCGCACGACACAGAGGTGACGCCGAATTTTGGACAAATGTACGAACGTATTTATTGTCCTGATCGGTGGACATCCTGGCGATAGGTATGTGCCCACATTCGCGTATAACCTCTGCTATTAAATCTGTCGGTCATGTAAGACAATGAATGGCTCATACCCTCTTGAGGAATGCCACATACCCCCGTAAACACGGCATCCACATTACGACGACAGAAGCGAAATTCTACGCTGGAACAATGAGCGGCAACGGAGCCAGCTGTAGAGGGAGACGACGACTACGAAGAACGCGTGCGCACTGGTACGAGTGCGTTCGTACGGTTGCGCCGAGGGGCGCCAATGAACCAACTGCGGAAGAAAACGATGATGCTCGAGCCATTCCTGATGATATTGGATTAGGTTTAAACATACCAGTATTGTTATCATTGGGGGCTTCAGCACTAGGCTATATAGTCACAGAGACGTGTGTTGCGCAGTATTTAATTTTTTAACTGAAACAAAACGATTACCCTGCTAATTATTGTATTTGTATTCGGCACATCAGATGCATTCATATCACCTAAATTGATTTCTCAAAATTGTTTTGTTAATATTACCTCCCTCTGATTGTAACCACTCTTCACTTTCACCTTTTTCAGTCAGTCTGACTGCTCGCTCGCGTGCTAATCTGGTTAGTGCGACATCTGTTTTTTTTTGTCTTTTACTTGGCATTTCTTGTTTTCTTGTTTTGAAATATGAATTTTCTTTAGCATTCCCACTGCTGCCCGATTCTTGGCCTATCCCCCTTAGTGGGTGCGAGCCATAACGGAGGTGCATCATCATCATCATCATCATAGTCTTGCCGCGCGGACGCCATGGCCTAGTCTTAGACAGCTTCGCTGTAAAAAAGAAGGAATTGCTTACTACAGTTTCTAGATATTGTGAGCGCTAACGGACGGTTCACCCAGTGCTCTCAGGGCCACTGTGAGTTCAGATCTGAGCCCAACTCAGAATGATGCCTTGCTGAGCATCTTCAGGAAACACCAACCTTGCTTTGACGTGTGTTCGGATGGCTTGAGTAAAACAACCGTGGCCGCTCATCACATCGAAACCGACGGATCCCGCGACATTCGTCGCCGCCCTTACCGTGTATCGTCGGCTGAACGGAAAGTTATAGAAGACCAAGTCAACGACATGCTCGCACGGAACGTTATAAGGCCTTCAGCAAGCCCTTGGTCGTCTTCTGTTGTCCTAGTTAAAGAAAACGACGGTTCAGTACGTTTTTGCGTCGATTATAGGGCACTAAACAAAATTACCCGTAACGACGTATATCTTATGCCACGTATTGACGATGCTTTGGATACCTTACAAGGTGCCTACTATTTTTCGAGCCTCGACTTGCGTTTGGATATTGAGAAGACGGCGTTTGCAACACCTGATGGCCTTTTCGAATTCAACGTAATGCCTTTTGGTCTGTGCAATGCACCAGCCACATTTGAACGAATGATCGACACCGTACTACGCGGCCTCAAATGGAAAACCTACCTATGTTACCTGAACGACAGTGTCATCTTTTCGTCCAGCTTCTCCCAGCACCTAGAACGTTTAGACGACGTTCTCACGTGTCTAGCCAAGGCCGGTCTCCAGCTCAATGCTAAGAAGTGTCGATTTGCGAGCCGCAGCCTCAAAGTATTAGGTCACGTGGTCAGCAAGCACAGCATTGAGCCAGATCCCGACAAGGTAGCTGCTGTACAGCACTTCCCAACGCCAACCACACCTAAAGACCTTCGCAGCTTTCTCGGATTAGCGTCTTTCTCGGATTAGCGTTGTCCGTGGCTTCGCGACTATCGCAGCTCTTCTTCATAAACTCCTGACCACGACCATACCATTTACCTGGACGGATGAATGTGAAGCCGCCTTTCAGACCCTCAAGCGATGCCTCACATCAGGACCAGTGCTTCGTCACTTTGATCCCACAGCCTCTACTATTCTCCACACTGACGCAAGTGGGCATGGAATAGGCGCTGTCGTGCTGCAGCGGAACCACACGTCTGAAGAGCAAGTCGTGGCCTATGCGAGTCGTACTCTTTCTCCTGCTGAGTGAAACTATACTATCACCGAACAAGAATGTCTCGCCATCGTATGGTCCATACAAAAGTTTTGCCCCTATTTATACGGCCGCCAATGCACAATTGTGACTGACCACCATGCTCTGTGTTGGTTGTCCTCCCAGAAGAATCTGTCCGGACGCCTCGGCCGTTGGGTTCTGCGTTTGCAGGAGCACGACTACACTGTCACATATAGGTCTGGCAGGCAACATCAAGATGCTGACGCTTTATCGCGTTGCCCGCTGTCGCCAAATGCCCTCTGTTCGGCACCGCCCAGCCAACCGACCACAACCGTGGCCCTGGTACGGTTCGTGACGTCATCGACATTCTGTCCTCAGAAGACCTCGCCTCCCTCCAACGTGCAGATACGTACTGCCGCACAATTATCGACCGGCTCACTGGCTTATCCCGTCCTCCCAACAGCCGCTTGAGACGACAACGGGCACGGTTTAAGATTCATGAGGGGTCACTATTGCGGCAAGTTTACCACCCTACCGGTCACCGATGGGTCCCAGTCGTCCCTCGCTCACTTCGACTGCAAATTTTACAAGCTTTTCACGACGACGCAACGGCTGGCAACTTAGAATTTCATAAAACCTACGACCGCATGAAGACTCGCTGTTTCTCGCCTGGCCTGTCTACTAGTGTTGCCAAGTACGTCAGTTCGTGTGCGTCATGCCAACATCGAAAACGTTCGACCTCTCTTCCCGCCGGCCCTTTACAATCACTGCCGTGCCCATCCTTTCCCTTTGAATTCGTGGGCATCGACTTATACGGACCCCTTCCACTTACACCCGCGGGTCACCGCTGGATTGTCACCGCCGTGGACCATCTCACTCGCTACGCTGAGACGGCAGCTCTTCCTTCTGGTGCGGCTTCTGAGGTCACCGAGTTTGTCTTGCAAGCCATTATCTTGCGCCATGGTGCACCTCGTGTTCTTCTAAGTGACCGTGGCAAGACATTTCTTTCCCATGTTCTTGCTGAAGTCCTACAAGCCTCACACACCATTCATAAGACCACCTCTGCATGCCATCCCCAGACCAATGGTCTTACCGAGCGTTTCCATCGAACTCTGCCCGACATGATCTCCATGTATGTGAAACCCGACCACACAAACTGGGACACTATACTTCCTTTCGTCACGTTGCATATAATACTGTCGTTCAACGCACAACAAACTACAGCCCCTTTTTCCTCGTGTACGGCCGTGCACCGTATTTTGTATTGGACACCACCTTTCTCTCTGCGCCTTCTGTTCCATCCACATCTCTACCAGAATAGTTCGCCGCCCGCGTCACCCACTGCCGCGACCATTCAGGACAAGAGGAAAGTCCGTTGCGATGCGACCCGTCGTGTCATTTCGTTCCGACCAGGCGACGAAGTGCTCCTGTGGACACCTGTTCGAGTACCAGGGCTCTGTGAAAAATTTCTTCACAGGTACCGCGGCCCATATACCGTGCTTGAAAGAACATCTGCCGTGAACTATCGCGTAGCTCCTGTTACCTCCGTTACTGACCGCCGTTGCCGCAGCACTGAAATTGTTGACGTCTCTCGCCTGAAGCCGTATAGCGTTCCGACCGTTTCTGACTCGCTGTCTTACCGGCCGCTTTCGTGAGGGGGGGGGGGGGGGTTAGTGCGAGCGCTAACTGTGCAGTTCATCATCGTCTTCATGCGTATATGCCCATCCTCATTATCATCATCATTTTGTAGGGTTGGTGTTCGTGGGCTGTCTCGCACTGTGTGACAATAGAAGAGATCTGCCTTCGTCCCGGGCGTCGTCTCACAATCTTTTTATATTTTAAATGCTGAAAACGCTATCCATTCGTTCCCATGTTTCTAGACAGGAGGTCACATGCTAACGCTTTCTCATTACGCACGCCATAGATTACAGATTCCAACGCCACCAGTCTTGGTGCGCCTAACTAAAGAGTTTCCTTTGCGTCACCTCTTCTTTCTCCCCAACCGAACAAGCCAGTCAGAAAATGTAATTAAATGTCTTATGTATTTTTTCCCGCAGAGCACCTCATTTTACACAAGGTTGCACTTGCCAGATGCGTACGGCCAAATGGCAGAAAATGGCTTGGTGAGTGTTTGAAACGATTGCGAAACAGTGAGCAGGCAGCAGCCATTAATGTAGCACATAACAGTACTTGACAGCCAAACCTCTACCGAAAGCTGAATTCAGATACTAAGTCTAAGCCGTATAAGCAACAATCGCTGGAAGTTCCGCACGCCAACAGCTGCGCCGTAACGTGCAGATGAGCAAGCGGAACGAACGGTTTTGAGCAGCGAATGTTGCGACTTCGCGTGAGCGAAGTAACTGGTAATCTAGAGGCGGCGTTCAGCTCCGGCGGCGGCTGCGTATCGTGCGGCTGAGCGCGGCCGCGCGGCCTCTATCTTGAAGGCAATATGCGATGGCGACAGAGACTGGGTCCGCCGAGCGCTAATAGCTTTGTGTGAGCTGTGATCTCGCCGTGTAGCTCGCGTCGAAGCGAGAGGCAGCACAAAGGTCAATTCAGTCACTGCTGCTGCCGCTCATCTTCACGCTACCATTTTGACAGCGAGTGTCCGCAGTTATAGAGTGACATGCGTTCATGTTTGCCCGTGCGTGCGTGACACCATGCTTGTTAATTTAATTAGTAAACGAATGCTTACAAGTGTACACAGCCGATACAGCTACTTTCTTTAGATCCTATAGCTGTCTAATCATCTCCTATCCCAATCGAACGAACCTCCATCACAATATTTTCTCATATACTATGGTGAGGGGTGATTAACACATACATTTGCCCAAACTTTGTTAAAATTAAAATTGTCCCATTGCCGGATTTGAACACACGACGCCAAGTATAACAAAACGATTACGCCAAGGGCGCGTGCATCTACAAGTGGCATAGAACACCCTTATGAATTTCTCGCATGC
This sequence comes from Dermacentor silvarum, assembly GCF_013339745.2. Taxonomy (NCBI): domain Eukaryota; kingdom Metazoa; phylum Arthropoda; class Arachnida; order Ixodida; family Ixodidae; genus Dermacentor; species Dermacentor silvarum. Next base: position 36,065,828 of record NC_051162.1, read on the forward strand.
AAGCGAGCACGTAGAGACGCTTGGCGCTCTTCGATTTGGCCTTACCTAGGTGCAGTCTACCATGAACGCAGGCTACCATGAACTGCATCTGCAACTAGAGGCAGCAGCATCCGGAGAGGATTCTTTTGAAGGCAAGCGTGTCGGCGGCCAAATTATCCGATAAAAAGAAAAGCCCTGCAGCAGAATTTATTTCCTTAACCAAATACAAAATTGGTCGTAATAATTACTTTACTGGGGAGTTCGCCATAGTGTGCGAAGTATTCTTTCCAGCTACGTTTCTTTGAAAATAGCAAAGTCTTTGTTTCAAGGGTACACTGTAAGCTTCATAAACGATGATTACAAAGAATTTTACGTACTATACCACAACTCCCGAGTGGGGAGTTCCTGCCCTCATTTTTTGAAGCTGCTGCTCATCTACTTAATATCAAAATGGAAAGGACATTTTGTGAGTAAATATTTACCGTGGTATATGCTTATATTTAAAGCGGCCTAATAAATATTCCCTGTGGTAATCTGCCCCACGCGGTGGCGTGGAGCAGAGGTAGAATACCCGACTTCAAATCTGAAGGTCGTAAGTTTGAATCCTACTCCATTCCACCACATTTTCAGGCATGGAGTGGTGCCTGACACCGGCAAGAAAAAATATTGCCGAGAGCTAGTGGGGCTATACTAGTTCAGATGCAACCAAACTAGGAAGGCCCACTAAGCTTCATCAAAGCCACTCCCTCACCATAACAGGAATTGGCCTCCTTGGTGCAGTATTCGGCCACTACCTCCCTCATGACTCCGACAATTAACCCATGGCCCTCAGTTCCCAGTGGCAGCGGAGCACCTGACCAAGGCGGCGGTCAGACCTGCTACGCGGCAGAGGGTGCTAAGAATCTCTGGGTCCGGACAGGCCGCCAATGGAAACTGAACCTGGCAACGGTCAACACGCGCACCCTCTCGAGTGAGGCTAGCTTAGCAGCACTATTTGAGGAATCATCAGGCATTGCCTGGGATATTATTGGCCTTAGTTAGGTTAGAAGAACTGGTGAGGCTTACACAGTGCTGACTAACGGCCACGTGCTCTGCTACAGAGGTCTTCCAGATAAGAGAGAATCTGGGGTAGGATTTCTAGTCCATAACAACATAGCGGGCAACATTGATGAATTCTACTGCATTAATGAGAGGGTAGCAGTCGGCGTAATAAAGCTGAATAGGAGGTAGAAAATGAAGGTAGTACAAGCATACGCCCCAACCTCTAGTCACGATGATGAAGAAATAGAGCAGTTTTATGAAGATGTTGAATTAGCAATGGGAAAGGTGCAAACTCAGTATACTGTAGTCATCGGCGACTTAAATGCAAAAGTAGGAAAAAAGCAGGATGGTGAGCAAGCAATTGGCAACTACGGCATCGATTCTAGGAATGCAAGAGGAGAGATGGTGGAATTCGCGGAAAGGAAAAGGCTCCGAATAATGAATACCTTCTTCAGAAAGCGCAGCAACAGGAAGTGGACCTGGAAAAGCTCTAATGGAGAAACAAGGAATGAAATAGACTTCATACTCTCTGCCGATCCAAGCATAGCGCAGGATGTAGAAGTGTTAGGTAAGGCAAAGTGCAGTGACCATAGGTTAGTGTGGTCTAGGATTTCTCTCAATTTGAAAAAAGAATGAGTGAAAACAATCCAACCTAGAGGCAGTAAGGGTAAATGCAGACCAATTCAGGCTGGTGCTCGCAAACAAATATGCAGCTTCAGAAAAGGAAGGTGAAGACAACATAGGGGTAATGAATGAAACCGTAACTAGGTTCATCACACAAGCAGCAATTGAAGTGAGAGGTAAGGCACCAAGGGAATCAGTAGGTAAGCTCTCCCAGGAAACAAAGGACCTAATAAAGAAACGACAAAACATGAAAATGTCCAACTCGATAGATGAGATAAAATTCGCTGGAATGTCAAAACTGATCAACAAGAAAAAAGTAAGGGATATTCGAAATTATAACGTGGGAAAGCTAGAGGAAGCCGTAACATATGGACGCAGCTTTAAATCAGTATGAAGACAGCTTGGCATAGGACAAGGCAAGATGTATGCACTGAAAGATAAGCATGGAAATATCATCAGCAATTTCGAGCACATAGTAAAAGCAGTGGAAGAATTCTATACTGACCTGTACAGTTCCCAGAACAGCCAAGCTACTTTCATTCGAAATAGTGATGAACCGGATACAGAGGCTCCTTCTGTAACTAGCGATGAAGCTAGAAGGGCCTTGAAAGATATGACCAGGGGAAAAGCTGCTGGAGAAGATGGAATAACAGTAGATTTAATCAAAGATGGAGGAGATACCATGCTTGAAAAGCTTGCGGCCCTTTATGCACAATGCCTCACAACTTTAAGTGTACCAGAGAGCTTGAAGAACACCAACATTATACTAATCCATAAGAAGGGAGACATTAAAGAATTATAGACCCATTAGCTTGCTTTCAGTATTGTATAAAATATTCACCAAGATAACTTCCAACTTGACTTCAGCCAACCAAGAGAACAGGCTGGTTTCAGGAAGGGATTCTACGATGGATCATATCCACGTCATCAATTAGGTAATTGAGAAATCTGTGGAGTACAATCAACCTCTCTATAAGGCTTTCATAGATTATGAAAGGGCATTTGATTCAGTAGAGATACCAGCAGTCATAGAGGCATTGCTTAATCAAGTAGTACAGGAGGCATACGTGAATATCTTAGCAAACATCTACAAGGATTCTACAGCTACCTTGATTCTCCACAAGAAAAGTAGAAATTTACCTATCACGAAAGGGGTCAGGCAAGGAGACACAATCTCTCCAACGCTATTCACTGCGTGCTTAGAAGAAGTATTCAAGCTCTTAGACTGGCAAGGCTTAGGAGTGAGGATCAACGGCGAATATCCCAGCAACCTTCGGTTTGCAGATGTCATTGTCTTATTCAGCAACAATGGAGACGAATTACAGCAAATGATTGAGGACCTTAATCTAGAAAGTGTAAGAGTTGGGTTGAAGATGAATATGCAGAAGACAAAGATAATGTTCAATAGCCTAGCAAGGAAACAAGAATTCAGGATCGCCAGTCATCCTCTAGAGTCTGTAAAGGAGTACGTTTATCTAGGTCAATTACTCACAGGGGACCCTGATCACGAGAAAAATTTTCAGAAGAATAAGTAGTAGTAGTAGTAGTAGTAGTAGTAAACGTTTATTCCATGAAGGGGATTTAAGGTTGAGTGGGTGGGGCCCTCAGTCCAGGGCTCCACTGGCCTTAGCGGCTCGCTGGGCTTGGTCGAGGAGAGCCAGTTGGCTCTCCCGTTCCGTGCTAGCAAGCCAGGTCTCCCACTCCCTGTTTCTGCGTATTTGCCCTAATTTGGGGGAATTGATATTTAGGGGCCGCGAATTGCACTCCCTTTAATGTGGGCAAGAGTGGGCCACTCTCCGCACCATGGACAGATGTCCGCGTATTGTGTGGGACTTATATGGTGTTGTCGGTAAAGATTTGTGTACGTGTTCGTTTGTAGTCGGCGCCAGTCACGAGCCTGTTCCCCGGTAAGGTCCGGGTGCAGATTACTAAATTTTTGGCGGTGACGTCGCTGGTTTTCCAAGATGTCGCGTGAGCTTGTTAGAGGTTCGTCGATAGGACTCGTCGGCACTCGGATGTGAAATACGCGAGCTAGCCGATCCGCCCTTTCGTTTCCCTCCAGTCCCGTGTGTGCTGGGCACCACACAATGGTATGATATTCTTGTAAGCCATGTCCCAAAATGTTTAAGGCCGCCTTGGGGATGTTTCCAGTTAAATAGAGGCGGCAGACTACTTGGGAGTCTGTGAGTACCGAGGCTGACTCTCCTCTCCGGTCTTTATCCTTGATGGCTAGGGCGATTGCTACCGCCTCTGCCGTACTGGCTGAGTTTGCTTTGGTAGAGGCTGCTACGGTCGATCGTTGGCTTACAGCCGCTAGGCAGTATCTGTTATTTTGTATTTTAGCTACGTCCGTGTAGATCGTTCCGGGGTGCGAGCCGAAGCGCTTTTGTAGATTCTTAGCCCTTGCCTGCCTTCTAGGTTGATGATATTTAGGATTCATAATTTTTGGTATTGGAGAAACTGTTATTCGATTCCGTATTTCTCGGGGCATTGGGGTGGTTTCCTCGTTTAGGTACTGGGGTCGTAGGGGATACCCTAAGCGCTCGAGCAGGGCCCTGCCTGTTGCGCTGATATTGAGCCTTTCCCTTTGAGATATTATCACCGCGGATGCGTGCTCTTCGTACGTGTTGTGCAAACCTAGGGCCTCCAGCCTATCTGTGGCGGTATTTTTAGGTAGCCCCAGGGCGGTTTTGTACGCCGTGCGTACCAGAATGTTGATGGCTCGTATTTCAGTGTTTGTAGGGTGCTGGTAAGGTAGGCTGTACGTCACCCTGCTGATTATGAAAGCTTGTATCAATCTGATTGTTTCGTCTTCTTTAAAGCCCTTCCTGTGGAAAGTTACCCTGTGTATCATTCGGGCCACCTGTTGTACTGTAGATTTAAGCAAGAGTAGGGTGTGATCTACGCTGCTGTTACTTTGTAACCAGAGGCCCAGAATTCGCAGTTTTTACACTTCCTGTATTGGTTGGCCTTGGAGTGTCAGCCGGATCTCTGGTTCTGTGCGCGTGTATTTTGCTTTAATTCGAATAAATTCCGATTTCTCCGGCGCGCAGCACATGTCCGCCATGTGTGTGAAGGATTCTACTTTGTTTATTGCCTCCTGTAGGGTGTTTTTCTTATGCCCACTTGAGCCTGTCGAGGCCCATAAGGTAATATCGTCCGCGTACAGTGCGTGACCTAGATCTGGTATTGTCTCCAGGGACAGAGCGAGTCTGCGCATTCCGATGTTAAATAGCAGTGGTGACAAGATGGAACCCTGCAGTGTGCCTCTGCCTGGTACCTGTATTTCTTCCGATCGGAGTGAGTCGACACCTATGGTGGCCGTGCGATCTTGCAGAAAAGAGCGTATGTAGGCGTATGTTTTCGAGCCACAAGCTAATTCTTTCAGCTCTTCCAGTATGAGCTGGTACGATATGGTATCTAACGCATTCTTAAGGTCTAGCGCTACCACTATTCTATCGGAGCTGCCGGCTGAAGGGTTTAGGACTTCGTCTTTTAGCATGAGGAAAATGTCTTGGGCGGATAGATGGGGCCGAAGTCCAAACATTGAAGTTGGGAAGAGTTGGTTGCTTTCTATGTGAGCGGTTAAAATTGGGTTGGAGTGCATACGGCAGGCATTGCCAAATCCTGACAGGGAGCTTACCACTGTCGCTGAAAAGCAAAGTGTACAATCATTGCATTCTACCGGTGCTAACACACGGTGCAGAAACTTGGAGATTAACAAAGAAGCTCGAGAACAAGTTAAGGACCGCACAAGAAGCAATGGAGCGAAAAATGTTAGGACTAACGCTAACAGGCAGGGATATAGCGATGTCGATCAGAGAGCTGATGGGGATAGCCGATATTCTAGTTGACATTAGGCGCAAGAAATGGAGCTGGGCAGGCGATGTAATGCGTAGGATTGATAACCGGTGGACCATTAGGGTTACAGAATGGATACCAATTGAAGGGAAGCGCAGTCGAGCTCGTCAGAAAACCAGATGGGATGATGAAGTTAGGAAATTTTCAGGCGCAAGTTGGAATACGCTAGAGCAAGACAGGGGTAATTGGAGATCGCAGGGAGAGGCCTTCGTCCTGCAGTGGACATAAAATATAGGCTGATGATGATGATGATGATGTGGTAGACATCTCAATCCTTTCTCATCTGCTAGAATAACTGAAGAGGTACACGCTACTTTCAAAGATAAATGAGTAGAGCAGCGGCAAATGGGGAGTTTATATGTGTTAACGTGAGCGACAATGCATTTCGCCGAAGATTTCGAGCACGGGATTTTTGCCTAACTGACACCACTTCAATAATGCTCAGCTTTAATACTGCTGGGTAATTTGTCTGCTAATTACGTTTCACCTCATGAAGCCTACTATCTAATTTGACCGAATTGCAACATCTGCTGCAGGTATTTATTACCTACATTTTGAATAAGAAAGAAAAAGCGATATTAATGGTGTTGTTAACACTTACACAGCCATAGAAGGAACGCCTGAGCGCTAGGCCAGTGCTATTTACTCATTTGTGTTTATTGACCTATTGAGGAAGATAAATGTTTTTGCACTTTAGCACTCAAAGCGTTGGTTAAGCGGCTATGGTGTTGCCGTAAGATATGCGACCAGGCTGGTTGGTGTTGATCGATAATATTAACTCAGATAAAGGATGGCGAAAGATGCGACACACGTAGACAAACTCTGTCTGAAGCTTGTCTCCGTTTGTCGCCTCTTTCGCCGTCTTTTGTCTAGGTTCCTCCTGTCAAGCATCATGGTTGTGCGCTGCTAAGCACGAGGTCGCGGAATCAAATCCTGACCACGATGCCCGCGTTTCGATGGGGGCGAAATGCAAGGCCGTGTCCTGTTCATAGCGGGCACGTTAAGAACTCCAGATGTTCAACACTAATCAGGGGTACCCCGCTATTGCGTGCGTCGCAATCAAATACTAGTTCTGGCACGTAAGACCCCAGAATTCAATTTAATTTACAATTTAGCTTTCATGTTGGCTTAGTTGGTCCAGATCCATGCTTGAAAAAGTCCTACTTTAGCACATACTGACTGTATAAAAGCACTAGATCTGACTCACAACTGAAGATGGTTGAAACTGGGTTTTCGCCATGATTTTGACCATAATTTTTTCCATTCCTTCGTTATTATACAGGACGACGCTAAAGCCTCATCCGGCGGTGCAGAAACCATAATTTATAAACGTGTAGCATGCAGACAAAGGTTCCAGCTTTTCCAGTATAGAGCGCGCGACATTCAAAAAGTAAAACGTGAATGTGCGCTTGTTCCCAATGTCAATACGGTCTTCAAATGCAATTATGAGTTATGTATGCTTCACGAAGTCATACGACGTATGAATGCGCCGACGTAAATGGCGATAAATTTTCAGTTTGCCAGTCAGCTCAAGCGAAGACTCAGATGAAGTCGTATTTAGTTGCGGTGTAATACGCACAGAAAGTCTTGAAGCACTGCCACTTTTTTGTCTTGACAGACTGTGCAAAGGGTGACAAAGTTATAGTGGTGGCTGATGATGCATTGAAACGTACAATTGTGCCCCTTGCTTCTATCCATTATGTTGCCTTGCTGGCCCGCGCAGAGGGTACATATTTATTTCAATTCCTATAAAATGCCACATTTGTCGTGACACACACGCACCAAGTAACCTTGCTAGTTTATAAGTCTCGTTACAGCTTTCGAGCCCATAAAATGAAACTCGCAGCAGCCGTCTTCCTGGAGTGCACTCACTTGGATAGATAAGGATAGGATTCACAACTTATCCACTGTAGGTCTTGCGTTTTAACCAGTATTTTAACATATGTATACATTCCTGATGGGATAACAATGCCTTGGGAACTTAACAGAGTTTGCGGCATGAATCCACTCATTTGCTCACATCGAGTAACCGAAGTCGTGTGCTTGGACCACAAGTGTGTGCGGGCAATGCTGTCCGGCAGAACAGACAACATGGGTTCTTGGGCATATGCCCGAATAGACAACTTGCTGGTAGCTGCCGTACGGCCTAGTGGACCAGTTTAAACAATGGGTAAGTGCGGCTAGGTTCATGCCCCAAGAGTCAACACGAGCACTGTGTAGGTGATATTCGTATGTTTCCATTCTTGGTGAATGCCCCAAAATCGACGTGCCAATGTGACTCAAGCAGTATGTAGATTTAAATATATGAAAGCGATATCTGCTCATCTGCAACAGGCACCTCAGCCTCGAGCACGGCAGCTTGACGGAGCGCGATTGCGAAGACGTTGCAGTCAGTATAGTATGCATAGTGCGGGCTGCTACAGTGCTTCAGCTGCGGTACAGCGATTACAACAGCATATGCTGTGTCACGGTATCGTCCAGCGTGGTGGCTGGCAGTGACTTTGACCACTTGCGTGCGCACTTAGTGTGCCCATAAGACTGCGTGATTCCACAGATACCAAGGTGTTATGCCGTTGGGGATACGATAATTACCGTTATAATCGCCATAAAATCAAAAACGTGGCATTATAAATTACACACCGATCTTAAGAAAGGCCGCTAATATCAATAATGTCGCCAATCATCTCCAAAAGATCAATACTTCACCATCATTTTTTGAACTTAACAATCTAGGGTCATAGTAAAAATAAACTTACTTCAAAAATACGCTTAGTAAGACTGAGTGGCTTGACTTCATGCAGGGAACGGCTAGCTTTTAATAGATTGGCACGAGTTAGTTGTAGCCCGGTGTGCTATCGTACGTGATCAATACGAGCACGAATACCTAGGTGCTCGTGTCAGATAGCCTAGAACTCTGCTATTGACCCTTTTCGCGGAGCAGTTTGTTTTAGATAAACGAGATGGCGCTCACGGCGGCGCGCCATACATCTGCTCAGCGACCGCGCACGAATGGGAAACCATTACCGATTCTACCTTGCTTCTGTACGATGAGCTGTCGGAAATGCGGCTGAGTTTTCGCTAACACACTGTGCTCCAATCATGCTAGATTGAATCATGTCATTTGAAAACGTGTGCAGTAGTTGGCTGCAAAAATAGTGACTGGCATGTTAAGGAACGGAATGAATCTCTGTGGCCAAGTTCGCAAACCGCTGCTGCAACTGTCCGAACGTGCTACCGGCACTTCCGAGATGTACGGCTTTTCTCGAGGATACAGAAATTTGCTCATCCGCCAGCCTTGTATCGCTAACGTACAAAGAAGGGGCTTCACCCCCAGAACGTCTATCGGCAAGAGTGAGTACCACTCGTTAAACAATGACAAAGGGAGTAGCGCCGCTTCCTGTCGCAGTAAGCTTCGCGCACGTTTGTCCCAAATGGCAGGAAAACTTACGCCCACTCTATCGCCGACGTATCAAGAATAAGTGAATGAGGGCACACTAGAATATATGCGCACTCTATACGCACAATATATAAAGGGCTACAGCGATTGCGCACGAAATAATAGACGAAGCTGAATGTTTCGTGACGGTCCACAAGAGTAAGCGAGTTTATGGCTGTAATATATATTTGCTGCAAGGTATTACAATGTACAAAAGAGCTATGTTTCAAGCCTTGTGCGCAGCAAGAACAAATCTATCGGAACTGAGCACACCCGCGAGCGATTAGGCAAAAAATAATGAGATAGTGGCCACTGCTTCAAAATATTTGCCGAATAAAGAACAAGTAGCAAAACACACTTATCCTGACTGCATTCATGAGCGGAATGTTTGGATAGCTAGGAATACATATTTAGCCACGCTTTTAGAACAAGCACCATATACGCTGTTTGCGCCGTTTGGACATAGCTTAATCAGCTCCGAAAGCGCTTTTGCATGTTCTCTGAAGCTGTGATCAAAGCTTCGTGTCGTCCACCTAGTCACTGTCTACGATATCTACGAAAACAGAGGTTTCCTAAGTCGCGCCGGCGTCATAATCTTCCATTGTAAACAAGGAGGCAACGGAGGCAGTTGAGGCAAGTAATGGACGCGTCACGACGTGATCAAACATGGCAGCGCCCACAGGATCACCGCGAAAAGGGTCAATAGCAGATGCGCGGCGGCCTTCATGGGAAACAAAGTGGAAGGAGGGACGCTGTTTTAATAACCGTCGGCACTCCCACCATGCGTCTGTTTCTACAAAGTGCAGCACATCAGATCGCCAGCACAGAATAACACTGTTTAATATTGGGGTGACTGGCAACACTATGCGCCGAAGCGTGTCGAAACGTAGCACTGTCTTAATGCATAAGCATTCTAGGGCTACTTCCTTGGAAAATCTCTCCGTCTGTCTCTAACGCGTGATATGATTCACTCCATATGATTACATGGGGTCCTATGGGGGTACACATGAGAATGCCTTATCACAATATATTACTACTGAGATTTACGATTATGACGATGTATAGGGAGTATTAAGAGATATTAGGAGTTATTAAGGTTAGCAAACGTAATAAGAATATTTACGATTAAGTTAGTTAAGCCTAAATAAGACTCCTTAAGACTAATCAAGGGTAAGGAAGCTTAATGCAGATTACTATTTAAATAGTTATTTAGGCTAACATAGAGTAAAGTTCAATTAATTAGGCGTAATGAAGATCTATTTAGGGCGAACAAGAATAACCGAGCCTAATTTTGATTGATTAACAATATATTTATTGATATTATTTACCTCTAAATAAGAGTCCTTAGGACTAATGGAGGGTAAGAAAGCCTTATGGAGATTAATGATTAAATCACTAGCTATTTCCCAAATTAAAAGAGGGTAAGTAAATTAGGCCTAAGCAAGATTACTTAATGACACTTAAGATTGATTGAGCCTAATTTAGATTGAAAAAAATGTGGTTGATCCCTCTTATATAGGAATCGGTATAGAACACGAAAGTGAAACGTGTCTTCACAGAAGTAGTGTAATGTTTATTGCACATTGATATATAATGTCTATTGGTGTTTTGTGGCTAAAGCGCCCTTAGGCGTTGATGCACCCACGCTGACGCCTGGTGGCACGTCTCCTCCATCACGACTACCAACGTCGATGACCATGAGCAACCGTCGTGCATATGGAAGCTGCACTACGCTGCACACGCTAGCACAACGCGAAAGACGAAGCACGTAACTGACACACTAATACAACGCGCAAGACAAAGCACGTAACTGAATCGTCACCGAGTCAAATCAGCGCGTACAGCGCGTCGTAATTGCAGCCTCCGCGATCAACTTCAGAAACATTTTCAGAGCTAATTGCGGAGGCCACGCTCCGCTGTGCTGAGTACGGTGAACGCCACCTAAGTGGCGTTGGTAGTGCTTCTTGATGCCAGCGTCCCTTCGAATGCTGGCATCGAGGCGTCGTAGTGCTGAGACCACCGAAGCGTTCACTGTCGGTGCGCGTTAGTGTCATAATGCAGTACTTCTCTTTTCTGCTCGTAGGCGGCGGCACCACCCCGAGCAAGAGCGCGGGTACACGGAGGAGTGTTAGATATATAAGGCGCGTCTGTGTAGCTCTCTGCAAATGCGTTTGTGGCGCAATGGGTTAAACGCTCGGCGATCTATTGTCGCGGACCGAGAGGTCGTGGGTTCGATTTCCAAATTTTGCATGTTTGTGGAACTTTTTCTTCTGGTTTCTTTCTTTGTATTATGTTCTGTGACGTATTTCCGTGACGGAAATACGTCAGTGAAGTCTTGGTGGACCCCGGCATAAAACACTTTCGTGTTAAAACATTAAATTGACTAAGAATAATCCGGATTATTAAGGATAAACAAGATACTTTACAGCTGATTGATCTTAAGTACAATTACATTACTTAGGCTCAAGAAAGAATGCGGTTGATGGAAATTTTTTCCCATTCCATAACTTAACCTTAATTCGGAATAATTAGGCTTACATTAGGTTCGACCAATGAGATTATTGCCGCTAATTACGTTTACCAATTAGGAGCAACAGGTCATTGCAAGACTGGCTACACATTGCGTCATCCTTCCCACAGTGAGCCGCGGTGTGCGTAACTCGGCCACTCAGTGATTCATTCGTTACACGTGTGCAAGGTGAGCGACTGGAAACGATGCTTGCGCATTATCTGACAAGTCCAATTGGATACTTTTTTTACTCCAATTTAGCTGTATCGTAAATCCTGTGAGGCACAAAGAAATTGACCGTAAGGTTAAGTGGAAAACAAATTTATTGGCGCTTGCCAAATGTTAAACAAAGGAAAACCAGAAAATAGGGGAACAGCATCACCGCAGCATATGGTCGTTTTCCTGCTTTGTCCATTGGGTAGCCTAATAATGCGTCATGCAACCGCCGGCAGGAATAACGGTCTCCATTCCCTGAGGCAGGGTACTGCGGAGTGCCTGGATGAAGCTGCTTCCACTTCTATTGCTCGCCATAGTTGGTCGGAGGCCACCAAGGCCAGGGACAACTTCGATAGGTTCACTTTCATACAGCCTAAAACATGCGCTATAATGTTCGTAGGAGCACCCTTCGCGCACCAGAGAAGTTTCATTACACTTCGCTCGTCCAAAGGTGTGCCCGTCCTTCGCAATGTGAACGGGTAACAAGTCCCGTTGGAATTAAACAATACCAATCTGGATGCTGTCCATTGAACACGTAGGGAATCATCTGGTGCACGAGCAATGCGCCACAGGCAGCACAGGTAAACCTGCCATGAAATTTCACCAGTGGACCTAGGCCGTCGTGGGAAATCGCCTCCCACTGGATCACAGAGGTGCGTCTGCGAACGCAGACGTGCGCACTGAAGCATGCGCTTTCTGTCCGCCACTCTCTCTATTGTAGGACCCAGGAGGTCAAAAATGTATGCTCATCTGAGAAAGTCCAGATACTTCCACTATTCTTGATGAGCAAGGATGTGTTTGGCGTTTAAATTGTTCGCAGAAAATACCCCGCCGCCTCACCCACAACTTAGCGTGGAAGATGCCGCCGATTGGCGTGAAGTATACAGACCGGGGTATTCCTCCATCTAAAATTGCTAAGTGTCATGTATCCCACTCGTTGTAGGGTCAACTGTCCTTGGTGCGGTGGCATACCTACCCTAATAGATATAACCTGGGAGTGCACTAAGCACCCTCATAGGCCAAATACCAGTAACACAACGGAACAGTAGGAGGCACATCTTGCCCGCTCCGACCTGGTAAGACAAAAGTTCTTATTTAGCCAGGTCAGGCTGGCGTCAGAGGTCAGTGGGGTCCTGGACTGAGAGGTTCCGATTACCCCTCCTTAAAATCGTTTCCATTGCAATAAACTTACCTTTGTGATATGGCGATTTATTAGACAATGACGTCTCACGCAATCGAAGCAGTCCACGAACGCTGATGGCGCGCGCCGCGCACAGCGACAGACGCAAGAGCACTTCTTCCTCTTCTTCACTACAATAGCCCCCGGGAGTGAAGATGAGCCATCCTGGCGACCTACGGCGTAGGTAGGATGAGGGGGTCATAGTATGGCTTAAGTCGGCTGACTTGAACGGTGTCACGTCTGCGATGTCTAAGGTTGTGTGATGGCGTCGCAGGCTCGACAACGTAGTTGACAGCCGTGGTACGGACGATGCCGTGGGAGGGGCCATCATAGCGTGCAAGAAGTTTGGTTGAAGGGCCGGGGCTGTGAGGTGGGATCCACAACCAAACAAGGGAACCAGTCGGAAAATGTGGTGTAGGCACGTTACTGTCAGGCCGCAGCTTTTGGCGAGCTTGGGCGGCGGTCGTAAGGGTACGGGCGGGCTGCCTGCAGTCCTCTGCGTATTTGGCAGGCTTCAGACACTGGCGTGCATTCAGAAGCGTCGGGTCGGTATGGGAGCAGTGTGTCCATTGTACACGAGGGTTCGCGGCCATATAGCAGAAAGAATGGCGAAAAGCCAGTGGTAGCTTGTGTGGCCGTATTTAGGCATACGCTACGAACGGCAAAACAGTGTCCCAGTTACTGTGGTCCGAGGTAACGTACATAGTCAACATGTCACCGAGCATGCGGTTGAACCTCTCTCTCAAGCCGTTCGTTTGCGGGTGGTAGGCGGTAGACTTGCGGTGAACGATGCTGCATGCAGCGAGAAGGGCTTGTATTACTTCGGACAGGAACACACGCCCCCGGTCGCTCAGCAGTTCACGTGGTGCTCCATGTCGAAGAACGAAGTTGCGCAAGATGAAGAAGGCTACTTCGCGCGCAGAGGCCGCCGGGAGTGCGGCAGTTTCGGCGTAGCGCGTCAAGTGGTCGACACCTACAATTATCCATCGGTTACCCGAGGAACTGCAGGGACGTGGCCGGTATAGGTCTATGCCGACGCGATCAAATGGCCGGGCCGGGCAGGGGAGCGGCTGTAACTCGCCAGGAGGGCGCTGTTGAATCTGGCGCCTTTGGCACGCCGTGCAAGCGCGTACGTACTGGCGCAGGAAGTGATACATGCCGTGCCAGTAGAAACGCTGCCTCATTCTAGTGTACGTTTTCAGAACGCCGGCGTGACCATTATGAGCAGCAGCATGTAAATACGCGCATATGCCAGTACGCATGTGTCGTGGTATCACAAGCAGCCATTTGCGACCATCAGGCAAATAATTTCTTCGGTAAAGGACGTTGTCGCGGACAGAAAAGTGAGCTGCTTGGAGACGAAGTGTTCGAGGAGAGGGTGTGACGAATGGATCCTGGAGGAAATTCAGCATAGTTGAAAGCGGGGGATCCTTACGCTGCTGGGCCGGCATATCAGCGATGTTGATGTTCGACATGGATGCGAAGGGCGTTGACATTGAAGCCACATCGGAAGGTATCGGTGACCGGGAAAACGCATCGGCGTCAGAGTGCTTTCTGCCCGATCGGTAGACAACGCGGATGTCATATTCTTGTAGGCGAAGTGCCCAGCGGCCGAGGGCACCTGACCGATCTTTCAACGAGGACAGCCAGCAAAGGACGTGGTGGTAGGTAACAATGTCAAAAGGGCGACCATATAGGTATGGACGAAATTTGGGAAGAGCCCAAACAATGGCCAAGCACTCTTTCTCTGTGACAGATTAGTTGGCTTCTGCCTTCTTTAAAGTGCGGCTCGCATATGCGACGACGTACTCGTCGTCGTCGTCTTTCCGTTGCGCTAGGACTGCACCAAGTCCGATGCCACTGACGTCCGTGTGTAGCTCTGTGGGCGCTGTGAGATCGTAGTGTCGAAGAATCGGCGGCGAAGTAAGTAGGCGACGTAATTGCTTAAAGGCTTCGTCACACGAAGTAGACCACGCGGAGATGCCGCTGCTGGCGGTAAACAAATTGGTCAGTGGTGCGATGATAGTGGCAAAATTGCGCACAAAACTCGGAAGTAAGAGCAGAGCCCCATAAAGCTGCGGAATGCCTTAAGGTGGCGGTCCCACTCCGGCGGCACGAGCCCCCCGTTTTCAGTACTTTTAGAGCAACCGCGGCGGCTCTTCTACTTTGCATATAAAGTAATGGTATATACCATGAAAAAGCCTAATTCTTGCAGATATCATGTACATATTAGATAAAGAAATTTATGAATGTGATCTAGAAATAAATGTTCAAGAACAAGCATGAGTTACATGGTTTTTCCGAACTATGTCTCAGTTGTGACCATATTTAGAAGGAACTACCGCATTTACTGCATTGCGGCTTGCTGTGTAGCTTTAAGACATATTTATCCATTTCCTAGACGAGGCGAAATTATTTAGAATTTTTAATTTTTGCATAATTTGCTTTAGAAGATTGCCAAATATCGCAAACTTCTCTTGTAAACAGCCCTGCAACTACACGCTCAAGAAAGCTAAATTTTGGAGACGTGAGTTCAAGGAATTTCCATCTAGTACGCAAAATTTCATTCATGTACGTTTATTAGTTTTTCGAATAATGCGGCCGAAATTAGGCAATGTTTACAATTCCGGTTTAACTTTTGCCCATTTTTGCAGGAAGGTACCAAAGCTACGAAACTGCGGTTTAAAACTAATGAAGGTACATAAATGAAATTTTGCGTCCTAAATGGACATTCCTTGAACTATAATTTATTCAAAATTTTGCTTCCTTAATCGTGTAGTTATCGCGCTGTTTTCAACAGAAGTTTGCGATATTTGGCAATCTTCAAAAGCAAATTATGCAAAAAGTAAAAATTCTAACTTATTTTGCTGCGTCTAGGAAACAGATAAATATGTCCTAAAGCTACAGTGCAAGCCGCAATGGAGTACATGCGGTAGTTTCTCCTAAATATGGTCACAACTGAGCCACAGTTTGCAAAAACCATGGATCTCATGCTTGTTCTTGAACATTTATTTCTAAATCACATAAATAAATTTCTCTATAGAATATATAGTTGGAATCTACAAGAATTAAGCTTTGTTATGGTATATACGACAACTTTATATCCTAAGTAGAAGAGCCGCCACGGTTGCTCCAAAAGTACTGAAAACGGGGGGCTCGTGGCGCCGGAGTGAGACCGCCACCTTAAGAGTAGTGGGCATCGGAAACTCTGCCACCGCGCGAAGGTTGGCTGGGTCAGGAAGTACACCATCCTTCGAAACAACGATTCCGAATATTGTTAATTTGCGGGCAGCAAAACGGCACTTTTTGATGTTGAGTGGGAGGCCGGCAGAGGTGAGACACGTCAGGATCTCACGCAAGCGAACGAGGTGCGTCTGGAAATCGGGCGCAAACACAACACTATCATCAATGTAGCACAGACATGTTTTCCACTTGCGCGATGACTTGCTGGAGGTACGGAGGTGGCAGATCGGCGTCCAAGGCTGATTCAAGAACGTCTGAAGGCGACGACGGCGACAATGATGATGATGATGATGATTATGCGCACAGCAATGGAGAAGTGAGGGCGTCGAGCTCATAACGGGCCGTGTCGTCGTAAGTATCGAGAATGTGAAGCGGGTCAAGGGGCTGAACACGACCAAGTGATTATCCACGCAGTAAGGTCACAGGGGATTGAAACGGGTTACACACAAGCATAGTGGATAATCCAGATACGGTGTTGAGGGCAGCAAACGGGAGAGGTAGAGCCTTGCGACGTAGAAAAATAGGCGACGGCGTAAAAAGCACCGTAGCGTCTGGCACGGCGGAGCAAGATACGGGCACAAGAACCGACATTTCGGGTGGTATGTTCGTACCGGAGACAACGGTGAGCTTGGCGGCTTTACTTGCAGAAGGGTCGGGCAGCGGGCCTTCGGAAAGCGGGCAAAGCGCCACTTCGGCCCGAGCACAGTCGATGATGGCACGATGGTGAGACAAGTAGTCCCAGCCGAGAATGATGTCATGTGAACATGAAGGAAGCACGAAAAATTCAACAACATAAGCAACGTCGGCAATGAGCACTCTTGCGGTACATTGAGCAAGCGGTGCTATATGCTGCGCACTAGCGGTACGCAGTAGCAAACCAGACAACGGCGTGGTGACTTTGCGGAGCTTATGACAAAGCCTTTCGTCCATAACAGAAACGGCAGCCCCAGTATCAATAGGCGCAATTGTGGCCCTTCCTTCGACCAAAACGCCCAGTAAATGACGTGGCGACTGTGGAGGCCTTGTAGAAGTCGCGAAGCTGGCAGTTCGTGCCTGCAGAACTGCAGCAACTAGTTTTCCTCGCTAGGTGACTGGCGACGACGTAAGGGGGAAAGCGAGAGACGACGCGGTGACGGAGAACGATGGTTGCCGAAAGGGCGTCGAGGAGGCGGCGAATACTCTGGGTCGGGAAGCATGGGATGGCCGGTTGCATCGTGGGAATATCCATACCTAGGCGTTGAGACAGCACGGTTAGCAGGTGGCATGCGACGATGGCAGAAGCGCGCGACATGGCCGGCGAAACCGCAAGCGAAACATATCGGTCGGTTGTCGCGTGTGCGCCAAGGCGGAATAGGAGGCGACACAGGAGTTGGCACTGCTTGAGGTCGCACTGTCGCAGGAAACGCGAATGTCGGCGGCGCAGGTCGCGCTGCGACTGCGGCATAGGGCAGAGGTGCCGCCACAGGAGGACAGGGTTGAGCCAAAGGTAGCGATTCGGCAGTTCCTCGTTAATGGCTCTCCTAATGGGAGCAGCCAGAGATGTGTCAGGCTGTAGAGGTCGATCGCTGAGAGACAGCATAGAGAGTTGGCGCGCCTCCTCCTCACGAGTAACATCCTTAATCTGAACGGAGAACGAGGATTCTGGCGAGGAGTTGGACGGAAGCGTGAGGCCCGAGAGAGAGTGGCCGGGTGCAACAGCGCTGCGTGCAAGGACCCTTTCGCGACGCAGCTCATCGAAGCTCTGGCAAAGAGTGATGACAGCTGCGACAGATGAAGTGTTTCGCGTGAGAAGCATTTGAAATGCGTCGTCCTCGATGCCCTTGAGGAAGTTCTTCACCTTGTCTTCTTCACTCATGGTGGAATTGACGCGGGCGCAAATATCTACGACATCCTCTATGTAGCCGGTGTACGTCTCGCGGGACTGTTGAGCGCGCTGGTGCAGACGCTGTTCAGCATGGAGCTTTCGTAAGGCTGGGCGGCCGAAGACTTCCGTGAATGCTGTCTTGAAAGCGGACCAGGTTAGGAGTTCCCGCTCATAATTGTGGAACTAGAGGTTCGCAACGTCAGCAAGATAGAAGATGACGGAACGTAACTTTGTCGCATCATCCTACTTGTTGTGATCACTGACTCGCTCATAGGTAGAGAGCCAATCTTCCACGTCAGTCTCATCGGCTCCGCTAAAGACAGGAGGGTCCCGCTGCCGCTGGACGTCGCCGCAAAGGATGGGAGCGGCGGAAGCTGTAGGCGGATTGTCGGTAGTATCGAGCATGGAGCGGCTGAAGCAGTCGGCAACGTTCGCCTACGAAGTTCCAGGGTGAGGTCGGGGATTGCAGCACATTCCACCAAATGTGATATGACGATTTATTAGACAATGACGTCTCAGGCAATCGAGGCAGTCCACGAACGCTGATGGCGCGCACAGCGACAGACGCAAGAGCCCTCCTTCCTCTTTTTCACTTCACTTTTATTATTATTATTATTATTATTATTATTATTATTATTATTATTATTATTATTATTATTATTATTATTATTATTATTCCACTCCTCCTTGCTTCTGCTTCGGTGTTCCGTAGAAAACCGCAGGAAATCTGCTTTGTTGGCCGCTGTGAAGTGAGGTTTCGGAGTGGTGATGCGACTTCGAAATCCTGCTTCCCTCAGTCTTCCCCGCAGCATGCTATCACTCACATTGTCCAGGCCGAAAGCACTTCGCATGGCCTTTGCACTTTGAAATGTCTTGTCGTTCACAGTAGCTGCAATGCATACGTCGTCGTCATTTAAAGTTTATCGATGGAGCCTGTGGTGCGGCGCATACGTTTATGCCTCCTGCGCCTCGGTAAGCCTGGACAATCCTGCTGATGGTCTTCAGTGAACGGCTTGTCACGAGGGCAATTTTGCGCTGCCTATAAACTTTTTTAGACATTTCTATGATATATTCATGCTGTTTAAGAGCTCGAGACATCGTTAAGCTACAGAATCACAGTTGACCGTTGTGCGTTGGTCACTGTAGTGCTCTACATAAGTGCTTCTGAACGAACTTAGCGTATCAGGATTTTTTAGGGATTGACAAGAGAGAGGAAGCGAAGAGAGGAAAGGCAGGGAGGTCAACCAGACGAACGTCCGGTTTGCTACCCTACACATGGGGTAAGAGAAAGGGGGAATAAAAAGAGGAAAAGAGGAGCAGAGTGAGCATTGTGTGTGCAGCGAAGCACCGTAACACCAAAGTCCAGTCCCATAGCTGGTGATGTGCGTTGTAGACATCTGACATGAACCAAGGGCCAGTGGTCGTTGCGTGAATAGGAGGCTGCGGGTGAGCCATGGGGCTTACTCGAGACTTGCAAGCACTGGATTGAGAGCATCTAGTACTTGCACTGCACTTCGCGCTGACGGAGTATGCAGCTTGCTTAAGAGTAAACGTAGGGTATTTACAAAGGACCGAAGCATCACAACCACTTGCCGGTTTTCTTCGGGCAATTTACCGGGAGTCGGCATTGTGGACTCTACCGCGGTACACTGTGTTCTTTGATGTGACTGTGGTGCCGGCTGTGGCATCGGTTGTGACTCCGGCTGTGGCCTCGGCTGTGGCTTGAACTGTGGCGTCGGCTGTGGCATCGGCTGTGGCATCGGCTGTGGCCATGGCTGTGGCTTCGGCTGTGGCTTTAGCTGATGTATTTCCTGCGGCTTCGGTTGTGGCTTCTGCTGTGGCGGCGGCTGTAGCTTTGGTATCGCGTGCCAGGCTTCAGTATTGTTCTCCGGCACGACCTTGTCAGAGTTAGACTCGACTCCGCCAGGCCTAGGGGGCAGAGGAGGAGGAGTTGTCGGATATGCCTCGCTCTTCATAGAGGAATATTTGTTCTTTGAAGCCCGACGGCGTCGGGAGCGTCGCTTTCTAATGGCCGCAACAGCTTCCCCACGAGACGAACGGTCTTATGCCATCTGCTTCAAGACCGCCCTTTCTTTCCTCATTTTAGGGCAGTCCTTTGAGGTAGCATCATGGGACCCAATGCAATTGGGGCATTTGAGCACTGTGGCTACACAGGCGTCTGCAGCGTGGGGCTGTGCGCAGCGCGAGCAAACTCTCGTGTTCTCGCACACAGCGCTCACGTGTCCCAGCCTCAGGGAGTTGCGGCATTAGAGTGGTCTTTGGATAAATGGACGCACCGGGTGTCTAAAGTGGCCCACCTTGACGTGTGAGGGAAGAGATTCGCCCTTGAAAACCACCTTCACACAGCGGGACGTGCCGAGTCGAGACACATGAGTGATCGCACAGCCATCAACGGCTGGCTTAATTAAAATCGGCAAGTCGGCGCTGGAGATGGAGACGTCCACGTCGCTGATGACACCAGTAGCGGTATCACTGTCCAGAGGAATGCACGAGCGGACCTTCACGCCGCCAAGTTCCGTAATTTTGCTCAAAGTCATCCGTGCCGTCTCATGTACGACGTCAATAGCCAAGACATTTTTTCGTGTGTTGACTCTGACATCCGTGACTTGATTTGGCGCCACCGCTTCGAGAAACACCGAGACGGACTGTCTGTTGAGTCGCCTGAAGTTGTCGGTAGCAAGTTCTGGTATAAATAGAATTGTACTGACCACGCTATTACGACTTGGTCCTGCAGTCGACGTGCTTGAAGACAGGTAAGCCCTGGTGTTTCTTCGTTTCGCCTTGCGGCTCCTCACAAGCTGAAAGTCGTCATCGGAGAAGTTATCACTGCTGAGCGAGTAGGCGCTGGTATCGTCGCTGTCGGTGTCGCTCTGAAGGCCGGTCCGCTTCCTAGACGCAGCCGCCGCTGAAGTTGCCATCCCCAGCAGAGGCGCGGGGACGTCAGCTTGCATCCGCGCAACAATCCATGACGGCTACCCGGAGATTTACAGAAAAATCAGGCGAAAACAGTAGAGCTAGAGAAGTAGCGTTCTGGCTCGCTGAAACTTCGTCTTCGTCTTCCAGGGATTGACAGAAACTCACAAATGCGACTGTATACCATCATTCTTTTCATTTTGCTCCTATTCGTCCATCGTCATTGATGAGAAGGCCACGACACCGCTGTTCAAGGTGCCAATGAGAGGTCGGCGCGTCGATTTATATTAAAGAATCGGTTTAAAATACGAGCCAAGATCTAAAAGTCCCGTCAAACTTCGCACGAATAACAAAACGGGCTCACATTATCAGCTAACTCACTGCAAGCAAACTATGCGAATCCACTGCGCGCCACGATAACCTTGGCATTCACAATTCTAATTGAATGACAACGGTGGAATCAGATTTGTATGTGTGTGCTTTGTTCGTTTTCCTCTGTCGCATTGCTAGCTGCCTAGAGTTGAGGAGTAGAAAAGCGAAGGCCTCGTTGTAGGAGCGAAAGTATTCGAGAGCGAGCTGATTCGCTGCATCATTAACGGTGCAGAACAAACACATTGAAGAATTCTGAAGTCGGTGCTTCCCTATATCTTACAATGTGATTACATGCGGGAGGCCCAAGTTCTCAATTAGAGCACATACTATGTGGCACATACCAACTGACCTAATTCACCGCTAGGCCAGACAACTGTTAGCCATAAAATTTATATTCGGCCACATAGCCAAGGCCTCTTCTGCGCTCAGCAATATAGCAGCCAGCACATCGGTAATGGCTGAACCCACAAGAGAGCATGAGTCACCGCGTCACTGTTTGCTCTGCGTTACCGTCTTACCATCCATACCGGCCGGCGTAGCGATTTAAATAATTCATTTGACACTTTCGTGCATCGACGAAATTGAGCAGATTGGAGTGTCCCAAACAACGGACCAGTTTCACGGCTTTCACTCAAAGTTTAGTCGCCTAGGCTCGCGTGGTGTACAATACAATAAATAATTTTGGGATACTGGCACGTGTACTTGTTTCTCTTTCTCCCGTGACGGCTTGTCAGCGGCTAACAAATGTTAAACACTATCGCTTTGCGCAGTACGCGCATGCATGTATGGGAAGTTTCTTAAATGCTGTCGATGGTTCAATACGTTGTCTATTGTCACCAAAATTCGCCTAGTCTGAATGTAGGGGCGACGTGAACTGTTTAGTACTTTTTGGAAGGCACGCGGGCACAAGCGATTACGCTAGAGTGTTCGATGAGTCCTGGTATAAACGTTGATGCACTTGACGCGCAGGTCAGATTCCGACGATCGGCGACTATGCACACCGCTAACGTTGTGATTCGAGTGCCAGATGCTTTTGTGGACACAGGTTCTCTCAATAAAGCTACTTTCGTGATACACAGTTTTCCTACTGTGTTCTTCAACGCCACTACACTGCTAGAATGCTAGAGCGGAAAATAACCTAGTAGAACGCTGCTGAATTGTTTTAACAGTGGGGCTGTTTAAGCTTGCCGAAATTCCGGTGTGCAACGCTAAAACTAGTTGAGCGAGAACCTCCGCGCGCTCTTCCTGTGTCGCGAGCATAGCCTGTGCCACGCTCTATGGTCGCGAGAGAGGAGCCTGGACATGGACGTCATAGCTGCGCCGAGCACGTGTTCAGCAGAGTCATGTGACTGCTCTAATGAAAGCGTGCGCGCGCCGGCGCCCGGGCATTTCTCTGCTCTACCAACATTGGCTCTACCGAGATACGGATCGACCTAAGCGCACATTGACGCCGGAAGAAGAGGCTTGGCGACGAGAGAAGCGCCTTCAAGCCACGCGGGAAAGGAATCGCCGTCCTCGTGCCGATCCAGCCTAACAAAGCCGCCGATATGCGATGTCGCGGAACCGATCCGGAATACCTAGAACGCGGGAATCAAGCCAAGTGTCAACGCCCAGCCTTGCCATGATAGCCTAGCCTTGCCCTGATAGCTTAACCTTGCCTAGAAAAAATTTGTCGCAGTTTCGCCCGAAAGGCGAAGCATCAATTGCGATAGCAAATTAGTAGAGAGCTATACGGAGTAAGGATAGCAGTTTTATCAGCTGTATAAACTTGGACATGCAGCAGCACCAGCAATGCGGAGAACTGTTGTCGACGCCGTCGGCGTTTCGCCCGCGTTCGCACCGAACGCGCGGCGTTGGTGACGGTTGCCGGTGCCTCTGGGGGCGGCTCGGAGGTTTTCGACGAGATCAGAATGGGACACTCGTCGAGCAGCGTCGGAAATCTTACCCACCTTCTCGCCTCGCAACGTTTTTATATAAATAGGCATTTGGTGCCGCCGCTAAACGTCGCCTCCCCTCCCTACCTCCCATCCCCCCACGGCCTTCCGCGAGACGGAAGATGTCGCGTTTGCTCTCTATATATGGTGATTGTAAAGGAGGAAAGAGACGCTTAATTCTGCAGCCCGTCAGGGAGTACGGCGCAGAACGCACGTTCGCTCTCCGACGTGCGTTCGCTCCCCGTGAAAGCGCGCGTCCCTCGCGCATTTTCACTCGCACATACAGCGTCCAGAGCGCGGCGATGATTTCATCGCCGTTAACGTCATACGGAACCTCATGGCGACGGCGACGGCAGAAATCCGCTTTGGAGTGTCCATGTAATTGCTATCGCAATAAAAGCCAAGTTAGGCCACCTTAAGCCTACATCAACTAGTTACTAAACAACGTCGCCCAGCTCCACTGTTTTTTCAGACTTGGCACAGCTAGTGGCAAGCTCGCCGCATTTGTTAACAGCGAAGCTGTTTAAGCCACCTGTAACTTGTGGTTCGTATCAAGAAACTATAATCATCAGCAATGAAGAAAGAAATGAAAGGAAATAAACTTTCTTGCCGAGGCGGGATTCGAGCCCTCGTAACCAGGGTCCCAAGGTGAGCGTCGTAATCACTAGGCTATACAGCCACGCTTGCAAAACATGCATTTATGCGAACCATATCATTGCGTTAGAGCGTCGTCACCTTCGTCCACAGCTGACGCGTTCACACGCGCTCGTGCCAATGCTCTGCGAAGTGAAGGAGAGGTTTTGCGCACTATGCTCGGGAGAGAGATAAAGAAAATGAGAGCGAGAGAGTCGCATTCACGGAGCGGATCTGCTGGAACGCAGTGTCCGAGTGGGAAGCTACGCTATGCAATGCGCAGCGACGGCCGTAAGTCCGAGAAAGAGAGCGACACGCATTCACGGAGCGGTTCTGCTGGAACTCGTTTTGGCATTGCAACGCGGTGCTGCCATTTCGGCCAGCTTCGCTGTGTCTTGAGCTTTGCGCGGCCTAATGCAAGTTTCGCTTTTTTACAGCGAAGCTGTTAAGGGCTCACTCTTCGATTGTCGCGTCCGGTAATAGAAAAAAATTGCTCCATCTCCCGCTAAAGGGAACCATGTGTGGATGCGAAGCAGCGGGGAGACGGTTAGCTTGAGCGGGAGATGGTTTCGCGGCAGCGGCCTGAGCGCTCATCGCGGCGCTGCACAGGAGAGACAATGAGGCGCGCGCGCTCGGTCATTTTCATACCGCGGAACTACCGTGGCACCCCCAGCGGAGTATGCAGCTGTCGCACCACCTGTCGTGCGCGCGGCTCCGGATTTCTAGAGGAGAGAAAGGGGGGAGCGTAGGAGGAGAGAGAGAGGGGGGACGCGCATGCGCTGTGGGGGTGTGGCACGCGGGCGCCGCTCGTACAGTAGAGGATTCCTAGAGGAGAGAAATGGGAGGGTAGTATGAGAGGAGAGTGAAGGGGAGGGGACGCGCATGCGCTGTGGGACGCCGCGGGAGGGACGGACAAAGTCCCCGCCATAAGCTTCTTCGCATCTAAAAACTTTCGAGTCGCGTACCTCAGGAATTTCATTAAAGTTTTGCATCCATTGGCCGTATCCTGTATGTGCGACAGAAAGCGCGCAAGGCCGAGGAACCCGCGCTTTCAAGGCGAGATAACGCACGGCGGAGAGCAAACGCGACTTGCCTGTGGAAGGAGAGTGGTGGGCGAGGAGGGCATTGAGGCACCCTAGACTGTGCGTGTGCGTGCCCGCTTCTCCCACTGCGGCACATGCGCGCAGCCATGCCGGCCTGTGCCGCCTGTGCCGCGGACTCTCTCTGGGCTCTTGCCCGCCTCTGCCTTAACTGTCTCGACAACGGCGTTTAGCCGTTCCGACACGTAGCCAGCGTTTTGAAAGCAGTTGTGTGCGGTCACACAAACAACGCGCATAACTGTTGTAGACGGTGGCGGCGTTTGCCGGCGTTCGCACCGAACGCGCGCAGCGTTGGTGAAGTGCTTATGAAGAACGTGCCAACCACACCGTACACCCTATGGCCGTGTACCGTAGCGATCATAATAAGCGCATGGTCCGTGTGGTCACTAAATAAATGAAAACAACGGGATCATATATATATATATATATATATATATATATATATATTTCTCATTTGGAATAGTTCAAATAGCGAATTACACCATCACATCTTAATAGTTGTAATTGGAAATACATAATTTGCACCACAGTACAGCTTCGCTGGTCTCCATGCGGTAAGCTAAGATGTGTAAATTTACTGCTGTTAGTTTAAGAGATGCCGGTAGCATTATGGTATTTTTTGTGGCTGACACCTGTACATTTTATTTTCCAGGTATGCCTATCGAAGGCCGCCCAACATCGTGATATTGGTCTACAAGCCTTTGACGATGCCGTCACATTTACGCGAAAAGCAGCCCTAACGTTTGGATGGACCTGAATTAATAATATTGGCATACAAGAGCCGACAGTCAACTTAGTCAATTTACTAGATTGCTCTTCGACACCGGCTACTCCACAAGCTTTATTACTGAAAATAAACCGTGGAAGTTGTCATCTCTGGTACTTAATTGTATTTCAATAAAATGAACTATTAAGAGATTGTAAAGCGTGCCAGTGAACTTTCTTGCATGTCATTCACTATGTAATGGGTGGAACGTAGAAAATGCACGAAACACGAATCTTGATATCAAACACGCAGGAAAACAAAAGGGAATGCAACGAGAAGCGTTCAGTTGAGAAAGATTGTCTAATTATGCCGCCAGTAGAAGGTGATTTAGCCATTAGGCACGAAGAGAAAATGTTCAGCGCCAAGCGGCTAATTGTTACTGAGGAAAGGTATGTAATTTCATCACACTCTTGCATAAACAGGCGTCGCACCAATTTTCACGCATGTACGTATCTCGATCTTCAAAATAGTTACTTTTGCTTTGTTGTAGTACGGACATACGTTTTGTAGCGTACTGGATGAGGTTGAGCAGTTTCGTGCGGCTCCTGGAGATCCATGCTGCGCGTGTGCTAGGAGCAGTGACGTCACACGGCGCACAGCTGGCGCGCCGGGCACTGGGCGTTTGTTAATGCGGTATAGCCATGGAGAAGGAGAGCGAAATTACTGCTCAGCGGCGCAGAAGAGCGGAGAAGAGCTGAGCGGATCTTGAAGTAGTTGCCTGGCCACTAGCGGTTGAGCCTAGGAAAAACGAACAGAAGAAAGCTAAACGTGCTGCGGAGTTACCGGAGCAAAGGGAAGAACGTCTAGCAAAGAGCCGTCGCCAGGAGGCTGAGCGACGCACCCGACCATCTCAGCAGCAGCAACAACTAGACGCCGTCGATGACGTCAAGGCTCGCCGATTGACTATGCGGTGAAACTTAGCAAAAGCGCCAGTGCGACTCGGACCTTCGAAACGGACTTCGTAAACAATCAGTTTGGATATGTGTGCGACGTGTGTGAAAGACTGTGGCACATGAAAGACTTGATGCCGGTAAGCAGTGTCATGCGTGAAACGCTGAGTATAGCGGCGCCGCCTGACTGGGGTGAAACCGTGGCACGGATTTGTACAACGTGCAATAACTTTCTCGTTAAACAAAAGATTCCACTCTTTAGCGTTGCCAATAGGTTAGGTTACCTTGCCACCAGGTCTACAGTTTCTGAATGATGTGGCCGACTTAGCTCACGCTACGTCATCATCATCAGCACATATTTATGTCCACTGCAGGACGAAGACCTCTCTCTGCGATTACCAATTACCCCTGTCTTGCGCTAGCTGATTACAACTTGCGCCAGCGAATTTCCTAACTTCATCACTCCACCTAGTTTTCTGCCGTCCCCGACTGCGCTTCCCTTATCTTGGTATCCATTCTGTTACTCTAATGGTCCACCGGTTATCCATCCTACGCACTGCATGGCCTGCGCAGCTCCACTTTTTCCGCTTCACTACAACTAGAATATGGGCTATCCCTGTTTGTTCTCTGATCCACACCGCTCTATTTCTGTCTCTGAACGTCAGGCCTAAAATTTTTTGTTCCGTCGCTCTTCGTGCGGTCCTTAACTTGTTCTCGTGCTTCTTTGTTGAACTCCAATTTTCTGCCCCATATGTTAGCACAGGTAGAATGCAATGATTGTACACTTTTCTTTTCAACGACAGTGGTAATCTCCCAGTCAGGATTTGGTAATGCCTGTCATATGCACTCCACTCCAATCTTATTCTTCTATAAATTTCTTTCTCATGATCAGGGTCCGCTGTGAGTAATTGACCTAGATAAATGTACTCCTTTACAGACTCTAGAGGCTGACTGGTGATCCGGAATTCTTGTTCCCTTGCCAGGCTATTGAACATTATCTTTGTCTTCTGTATAATAATCTTCAACCCCACTGTTACGCTTTCTCGTTTACGGTCCTCAATCATTTGCTGTAATTCGTCCCCATTGTTGCTGATTAGGACAACGTCATCTGCAATCCAAACGTTGCTGAGATTCGCCGTTGATTCTCACTCCTAAGCCTTCCCAGTCTAAGAGCTTAAATACTCCTTCTAAGCATGCAGGGAATAGCATTGAGGAGATTGTGTCTCCTTGCCTGACCCCATTCTTGATAGGTAACTTTTTACTTTTCTTGTGGAGAACCAAGGTTGCTGCACAATCTTTGTACATATTTGCCAATATATTCACGTAAGCATCCTGTACTCCTTGGTTAAGTAGTGCCTCTATGACTGCAGCTATCTCTACTGAATCAAATGCTTTTTCATAATCTACAAAAGCCATTAGAGAGGTTGACTGTACTCCGCAGATTTCTATATTACCTGGTTGATGACATGGATATCATCCATCGTAGAATATCCCTTCCTGAAGTCAGCCTGTTCTGTTGGTTGGCTGAAGGCAAGTGTTGCCCTGATTCTATTTGAAATTACCTTGGTGAGTATTTTATACAATACTGAGTGCAAGCTAATGGGTTTATAAATATTTAATTCTTTAACGTCTCTCTTCTTATGGAAGAGTATAATGTTGGCGTTATTCCAGTTTTCTGGGACATTTGACGTCTTGAGGTCATTGCGTATAAAAGGCCACAAGCTTTTCAAGCGTGATATCTCCTCCATCCTCGATTAAATCGACTGATATGCCATCTTCTCCAGCAGCTTTTCCCCTGGTCATGTCTTTCAAGTCCCTTCTAATTTCATCGCTAGTTATAGAAGGGGCCTCTGTATCCTGTTCATCACTACTTCGAATGAAAGTAGCTTGGCTGCTCTGGGTCTGTACAGGTCCGTATAGAATTCTTCCGCTGCTTTTACCGTGTCATCCAAATTGCTGATGATATTACCCCGCTTATCTTTCAGTGCATACATTTGCTTGTTCTATGCATACTTTTCTTCTGACTGATTTCATGCTGCGTCCATATTTTACTGCTTCCTCAATCTTTTCCGCGTTATAATTTCGGATATCCCTTACTTTCGTGTTGTTGATCAGTTTCGACAGTTCAGCTAATTTTATCTGACCTCTCGAGTTCAGAAACTCTCATGTTTTGCCATTTCTTCATTAGGTCCTTTGTTCCTTGAGAGAACTTACCTACATGTTGCCTTGGTGCCTTACCTCGAAGTTCAATTGCTGCTTCTGAGATCAACCTAGTTAAGGTTTCATTCATTACCTCTATGTTGTCTTTATCTTCCTGTTCTAAAGCTGCATATTTTGTTTGCAAGCACCAGCCTGAATTGGTTTGTTTTTACCCTTACTGCGTCTAGGTTGGCCTGTTTCATGACTAGCTTTGTTCTTTCTCTATTGAAATTGAGAGAAATCCAAGACCTCCCTAATCTATGGTCACTGCAGTGTACCCTACCTAACACTTCTACATCCTGTACTTTGCTGGGATCGACAGAGAGTATGAAATCTATTTCATTTCTTGTTTTTCCATTTTGCGCTTTTGTAGGTCCACTTCCTGTTGCTGCTCTTCCTGAAGAAGGTATTCATTATTCGAAGCCTATTCCTTTCCACGAATACTACCAACATCTCTCCTTTAGTGTTCCCAGAATCGATGCCGCAGTTTCCAATTGCTTGCTCGCCAGCCTGCTTTTTCCCCACTTTTGCATTGAAGTCGTCCATGACTACAGTATACTGAGTTTGAACCTTTCTCATTGGTAATTCAACATCTTCATAAAACTGTTTTATTTATTCATCATCGTGACTGGAGGTTGGGGTGTAGGCTTGTACAACCTTCATTCTATACCTCCTATTCAGCTTTATTACGACGACTGCTACCCTCTCATTAATAATGTAGAATTCATCAACGTTGCCCGCTATGTCCTAATGGACTAGAAATCCTACTCCGAATTCTCTTCTATATGGAAGATCTCTGTAGCAGAGGACGTGGCCGTTAGTCAGCACTGTATAAGCCTCACTAATTCTTCTCACCTTACTAAGGCTGATAATATCTCAGGCAATACCTGATAATTCTTCAAATAGCCCTGCTAAGCTAGTCTCACTGGATAGGGTGCGCGTGTTGAACGTTGCCAGGGTCATTTTCCATTGGTGGCCTGACGCTACGTATATCCTTGCATAGCCGAGCTAAGCCACTGCAAATTTCTTGCGTGCAGCGATATTACTTTCACAATTTCAGCGCTTTCGTGAGCCATTCTCAACGTATAAAACCTTCTTAGTTGCCCTGGACAGCGCTGTTCCAATTCTCGGGATAATATAACAAGCAATAGCGTTCGCCGCAAGGAAAGTAACTACTGGCTCAATATTTAACATGGACGTCACGTGTTTTTTTTTCTAGTTTAAGCAAAAGGTCAGCTTTTAAACGCCTAGTTTGTTTACGAACGCACAAGTTGCCACAAAAAATGATGTGTAGCTGTGAGTGCTTAACTGTATCGCGCACGCGCTGCATACTGCCGACAGGAATAAAACCATTTCCTGTTATTATTGCGATAGCAATTATATGGACACTCAAAAGCAGATTTCTGCCGTCGGCGTCGCCGTCGCCGTTGCCGTCGCCGTCGCCGTCGCCGTGAGGTTCCGTATGACGTCAATGGAGATGAAATCGTCGCCGCGCGCCGCCGAACGCTGTATGTGCGAGTGAAAGGGCGCGAAGGACGCGCTCTTTCACGGGGAGTGAACGCACGGCGGAGAACAAACGCGCGTTCTGCGCCGTGCTTCCTTAAGGGCTGCAGAAGTAGGCGTCTCTTTCCTCCTTTACAATCACCATATATGTAGAGCAAACGCGCCTTCTTCTCACGCACGAAAGGTCGCGGGGGGGGGGGGGGGGGGAGGGAAGGGAGGCGACGTTTAGCTGCGGCACTAAGTGCCTATTTATATCAGAGGCTCCGGCAACAGTCACCAACGCCGCAGGCATTTTGAGCGAACGCGGGCAAAACGCCGACGGCGTCGACAACAGTTCTGTGCGTTGCCGGTTCTGCTGCATGTCCAAGTTTATACAGCTGATAAAGCTAATATCATTACTCCGTATAGCTCTCTCCAAATTTGCTATCGCAATTGATGCTTCGCCTTTCAGGTGAAACTGCGACAACTTTTTTAGACCATGGGTCGGCATACAGAATCATAGCACCGCAAGGTCTAGGGGGAACGCCGGTGGAGCGTCGAAGTGAAAGGATGCACTTGCATCGGCGCCGTCTTTTTCGAATGTTTC
This sequence comes from Dermacentor silvarum, assembly GCF_013339745.2. Classification (NCBI taxonomy): domain Eukaryota; kingdom Metazoa; phylum Arthropoda; class Arachnida; order Ixodida; family Ixodidae; genus Dermacentor; species Dermacentor silvarum. Next base: position 36,096,698 of record NC_051162.1, read on the forward strand.
CGCGTGTTTTTTTGCCATTTTCTGGTTCAAATTTATTATAATCGGATCCGTGAAGACGAGAGGATTCGGAAGATACCTGATTTTGATGTGGGCCACCCTGTTATTGGACTTTATTGGATTATTTGTGCTCACGCCACGCTGGCGCAGAGCTAGCATCCGGTAGACCTAGTGCGGTGGGACGCGCGCTTCCTGGCATGGCAGCAATGCACGTCGAAGATGGTGCGCCTGACGGAAGACTGTACTGAATACGTGGGATGGCGGACAGTGTCCAGCCGAAAATCTAGAGTTATTACGAAGCCTGGATTGGGTGATGGCGGTTCACGAAGCGAGATGCCTGAACGAAGGGGCACAAGTGAATGGCGAGGGGCTTGGTAAACAAGAATCGCATTCTAGAAGGCAACGCGCATGTCAGCGATGCCAGAAGAACATATCAAAATAATCATTCGCCCACGGGCTGGATAGAATATGGGAAAAGTTAGCCCTACAACGGTGGGCACGGCTATTGTAGAGGCGGCAGGCCTCAGTACTGAGCAGGCTAAGGACGGTGTTATCTGCACTAACTTTATGCAAAATATATTGGTGGCTAGTACGCCGGAAAGGAGCAACGCTGAACGATATGTGAGACTCAGGTCAATGAGTGTGGCGGACAAGTTTGAAGTCAGTGCATACAAGACGGCCACACACACTAAGTGTAAAGGAGTCACTCGCAATTTGGACATTATGGATGGCCCTGCGACACTTGAGCGGAACACCGTTAATGATCGCAATCCGCTGGCTATGGCGGTCAAAGGAATTACGAATACAGGATAGATTATCATTGTTTTCGACGGTTTAAGAGTGCCCAATTTTGTCAGATATGGGCCAACCCTGGTCCGCTGTTTCCTGTATCGAAAGCAGGTGGATATCTGCTATATGTGTGGAAAACTTCGACATCGGGCGGATGTCTGTCCGGCGCCCGATTATCTTGAATTCCGAGGAAGCGGGGCTCGGAATCCTGAAGAAGATCCTGACGGTGTGTATTGTTGAAAGCCGTTCAAGGTTCACGCAGCGGCCCTCGTCCGGGACTCCAGCCACTAGGAGCCACTGCGTGTCTAGGGAGGCGCGGGTGCTCTTTCCTGCAGCTAGTGAAGGCGGCGGCGCAGCTGGAGTCCAGACCACACTCAGACAAGGCTAAGGGCGGGATCAGCACCGGCCGAGCGCCTGAGGAGCCCAGAAGAATGTGTATGGTAATAGGGATAAGGATACGATTGCGCAACTGAAGAGACTGAATCATAGCTTAAAAGCAGCCGTTGACTGGCTTATAAAAGCGATAGCTGAACTTAGGAGTGGCTTACCGTTCGGTAACAGCGGTAGCTTAGGACAGGCTAGCAAACATGATGACCCGGTTGAGGTACCAAGATAATGTGGAGGTTGCAGAAGGGAATATGACTGACGAGGAGACGCCGGCTCCGAAAAAGAGGGCCCTCTCCTCAACGGTGCAGCCTCAGGGCAAGGTCCGTTCCAAGCTTAAAGAAATGATAGTGACATCGCAAAAAAAGAATAAATCAGGTCATTAGCAGACTGGAGCGGATAGAAGAGCGGGAAAATATACCAGCTAAGAGATTAGGCAAAATTTAAATCTAAACGAGACGGTGGTCCTTGTTATGGAGCGGGGGTGCTCTCGGGCGCTAGCCTTGCAGGGCAAGTCCTCGAGTGGAATGAAGCTGTAATTAAGTAAACCGAATTTACATGGTCAAGATGGCTCTATTAAATAGTCCATTTAGTATTTAGCAGTGGAATTGTAAGGGGGTTCGATAATAAGAAGGCGTCCCTGCAGCAGTTTGTTAGAATGCATGGTGTGAAACCTCAGGCTATCATGGTACAGGAAACTCTGACGTCTAGCGTGACCTTAACGCGTTTCAAAGCGGAGGTTAAGGATAATGAGCAGGGCACAGGACTCCTAACTCTGATTAGTAGGAGGTTGGCGTATGTTAGGCATGATTTTCACATGGTGGATTACAGGATTGAATATATTATGGTGGAGGTAATTTTAGGTCAGCAAAGAGCAAGTCAGAGGAGCGCTTACCTGCTTAACCTGTACAGTAGCCCCTGGGACACGAAGCAGAGTTTCAAGTCTCTCTTGAACAAGGCAGCAAATCTGGCTATAGGGATGCGCCGTTGCTTATTGGAGGGGACTTTTATGCACCCTATCATGTGTGGAAGTACGTTTATAGCACTGTTGGAACTTCGTATTTCATCCGTCTAGCAGGACGATCATTCATCATCATCGTTTTGAGCCTCATGATCTCCGCTCGCTCGAGGGCATGAAGTCATTTTTTTTCGTATTCGCTGTTCCATTAAAAGAAGACTATGCGTTTCGGACGTGCCGTCTCTGTTTATTCAAGGCAGAGTGGTAGCCGGCTGGCCTTGAGGTCCACTCACATGGTGCTGAAACCCCCCGGGTTCTCCTGAACGACGTCAACCTCATCGATTCGCGGTATCGCGCTCCAATACCTGTGTATTTGGCGAGCAGTTCCCGGCTGCGAACTGGCTTATGGAACGGCTACTCCTACGACGCAAGCGCCTACGCTCGCAATTCGACATCCTAAAAGAAGCGCAAGGCATTCTACGAGAACAGCTAGAGCCAGCAACATCACAGGTCAGCGTTGTACGTGATCAGATTGACGCACTCTACGTACAGATAACGAAAGCCGATGAGAACATTCTAAACGAGATGGATGACAATTTTAATAGAGAGTGAGACCTTAGACGCGAGCAAATGTAGAGACAAGGTTGTTACAATGACATCAAAACTTCGTTTCGAGCTTCAAAACAGCCGTACTTCCCAAGCTTCGTGCCAGACGAGCAGCCAAACTTCAGTCTGCGTCAAGTATAAACTGCCGCAGTTGGAATTGGTTAAATTCGATGGTAACCGAAAACAATGGCATCGTTTTCGGACACAGTTTTCGACGGCAGTACACAATAAGGAAGAGCTCAGCACTGCTCACAAGTTCAATTATCTGAGTACTCAGCTACAGTCGAGCAGCCGCTGCGTCCATATCCGGACTCTAGGCAACTGAAGAGGGCTATCAGGACGCCATAGATATTCTGCAAGAAACGCTTCGGAGATAAAAGTATAATCGTTTAGGAGAACCTTGGAAGCCTTTTAGATTTGAGACCTATCTCGTCGTCTTCAAACATCATGCAATTTCGAGATCTCTATGGCCAAGTACAGGTGCATGTAAGGATCCTTCAAAGTTCTTGCCCCTCATCGCACTGTTCCATATTACGAGAGACTCTCTTACGAGCCTTACCATCAAACTTAGTGCATAACTTTATGAGCTTTACAAGAGACGAAAGCCTCCCCAGCGGTATCAACGAATGAAGCGGAAGTTGACTCTGAGCACAGGATGACGAAAGCAGAGAAAGAGTACCTAAGTCTTTGGGGTACTTCCATCATCAACTTCAGTGCCGAGCAGCTGTGCCAACATAATCGTCTGTGAAAACGCCAGAAGTCGTCCAGAAAAATAGACAGATATAGCGAACTGTTCAGCATCACAACGTGTCATCAACAGCAGATCTACAAAGTGTGTTGGAGAAGGTTTACCTGTGCCTGTTTTTCAAATCTTGTAGGCATAGTGCTGAAGTCTGCGACAACAAAGAAGTGAACTTGACATACAAGAAGCTGTTTTTCACCACGACCAGGTGATGTTTTCGATCTCTAAAACAAAGTCATATTGCAAGAGACTGTAGAGGAAGACGAAGATGTGATCAACGTTCTCTACGTCACGTCACTTCGATGTGTAACTCTGACTTCCAGAAGAAACAGAATTAGGCTTCTGCGATAGCAGTTAACCTCCTTTCCTAACAAACGAGCCCCGTTATATTATTGCAGTCCTTGACGTCAAGAGGGGCTGGCACGGCATCTTCAAAGGACTACAGGATACTCTTGGACAGCGCCACTCAGCGCAGCTTTATTACCATAGATGTATCACGGACACACTCGGCTGTCAGTTTCTACAAGAGGAAACCGTGAACGTAGGAGTATTCGGAGTACGAAAGACTCAGACAACAATGAGAAGAGTCCTGCGTGATCGTCTTCCCAGGAAAGACAGATAAATCTATCGAAATCGAAGCTTTAGAAGTGGAGCACGTCTGTAGCGAGCACATTCCCACTCCAGACGAAGAGCTTATAAAGAAGATGTAAGAAACTGGATTGGATGCACGAGGCTTCTCTTTAGGTGGAGGCAACGGAAATTCTGTAGCTATACTTATACGTTCAGACTACTACTGGCAACTTGTGACTGGTGACGCGAAAACCATGTGGAAGAATTGAAAGGATCGAAAAGCTGTGCACACTAAATTAGGATGGACTGTGCAAGGGCCACTTTCTTTCCCAGGCAACAGCGTTCACTGTTCCAGCGCAATTGTGCTCCGAACCTGCTTTGAAGAGGACACTGTCTCGGAGGTTCTCTCGCAATTTTGGGACCTGGAAAGTCTAGGTGTCAAAGCTGACGAAGAAAGCCTGCTCGATTGGGAACTGACGCTACAATAGTTCCAGAAAAATATAACAAAAAGGAATGGTCGTTATCAAGTTCGACTTCCTTGGAAGAAAACGGTGGACTTGGAAGAAAATTTTTCGGTGGCCAGTAAGTGCCTTGACAAGTTTGATGCGCAAACACAACAAGGACCGCAGCCTATTGGAAATGTACGACAAAACCATTCGTGGATACCTGGAATAAGGATTAGCAGAAAGAGTTTTCCTATTGCAGTTTCACGAGCAAATTTCGAATTTACTACATGCTACATCGAGCGGTGATCAAGGAAGACCGGACTACAACAACGATTCGCATCGTTTTCGACACCCCCTCGCATGAACATGGAGCGAAGTCATTAACAAAAATTTGGAATCCGGGCCGAGCATAAACCCAGACGTAGCCGCACTACCTTTTTTCTTTTCCGGCAATACAAGGTCGCTATGACTGCAGATGTTGAAAAGGCCTTCTTTCAAATAGGCCTGCATGAGGAGCACAAAGATTCACTGAGATTCCTCTTGTTTACAAAGCCTTCTCGCACAAACCAACCGCTACAAGAACAATAAATTATGGGATGACCAGAGTGCCATTTGGAGCCACCTTAAGCCCTTTTCTTTTAATGGCCACGTTGCAACATAATTTTCAGCGCGCCGGGGATAGCTACAGAACGACAGCTCTACTGCTTCAGAAATCCATGTAGTGGACGACCTTTCGATTGGAGCTGACACAAGGCTGGCTATCCGACAAGCCCATGTGAAGGTTCTCCATGGCGGCATACGAGATATCCTGACTCCGATTCAGTGAACGATCTTGGATTCCGCAGGTCAGATAGCAAGTCAAGAAAGCCATCCCCCGGTGCCTGATATGTCAGCGGATGCAAGCAAAGCCAGTACAGCAAAAAAAAAACACCTCCTTTACCAGAAGACAGTTTTACAAAAGCAGAACCTTTCCTGGTGACAGCAGTTGACTTTATGGACCCTTATATGTCAAGGGGAGTGGTCAGGAACGTGCTTATATTGCACTATTTACTTGCGCTGTCACTCGGGCCATACATTTAGAGTTGGTCGAAATCATTACTGACGAAAAGTTCCTCTTGGCATTCAGGAGATTTATTTCACGAAGAGGAATATGCAAAATCATGTACAGCGACAATGCCCGCACTTTTGTGAAGACGTCCAAAATACTGGGGAAGTTTTGGAAAAGTATTACAATCCCAGACATTATCTCATTTTTCGCAGCATCAGAAGTTCAGTGGAAGTTTCCGTGCCCAAACGCTTCTTGGTGGGGAGGCTTCTACGGGAGGTTTCTACGAAAGCTCTGTAAAAAACTGCTTGTGAAAAATGCTTGGAAGAAGACTCGTGGGCTATACTGAGCTCAGTACGCCTTTAACAGAAGTAGAAGCCGTGCTGAAGGCAAGTCCTTTAATCTTCGTCTGCAATGACGTAATGAGCCTTACCCACTTTGCCCAGCAAGTTTTCTAGCAGGTCGAATAATTACATCTATACCACCTTACGAAGTATCGGTGGATACTAACAGCGAACTCCAGCTGAACACCTGAAAACCTTTTGGGATCGCTGGCAGCAACGAATACCTAGGTGAGTTGAGAAACTTTGCAGTTAACATAGCGAAACGCACCGACTTGCTGAAGGAAGGAAATTTAGTTCTCATCGGCGACAAAAAACGTCCTTGGCAAGTTTGGATGATGGCAAGAATACGGGAACTATATAACGGACGTGATGGAAACGTCCGCTCCTTTTCACTACGTTTGCCGGGCAGATCCGAAGTCTGACGCCCTGTTCAACTACTCTACCCATTGTAAATTGCGTAACGCCATCTGCTGGGCGCGGAAAGATGCTGGAACTTCGTCTTTCATCCGTCTAGCAGACGATCGTTCATAATCATCGTTTTGCGCCTCACGAGCTCCGCTCACTCGAGGGCAGAAGCTTTTTTTTTCATACTCGCTGCTCCATTAAAAGGAGAGTATGTGTTTTGGACGTGCCGTCTCAGTTTAATCAAGACATCGAACCTTTGAGGTCCACTCACAAGCACTATTACAGGGGAGCAACTATGGCAGCAGGCATTAGACTTGAATTTACCTCTGATTACAGACCATTAGTATCCCACTACATGCGGCACGTCCACATTTAGAGATTCGACACTGGATCTCTGTTTTGTTAGGGAAGTGGTGGATTCGTCCTGGTCGAATTCTAACACAGATTTTGGTAGCGATCATTAAATACTTATGATTACTATAGTCGTGGCTAATAAAAGGAGCGCACATTCAGGGTGGTTGACTGGGATGCATTTAGCAAATTAAGAGCGCAGCGAACCGAAGCTGAGGGGAGTGTGTTGACCTTAGAACAGTGGACTAATAAGCTTAAGAGTGACGTGGAGGCGACCACTAAGGAGGTTAAGACAGATATTGGCAAAGAGTCAAATGGATAGTTGCCTGGCGCATTCGTTCGGAGCGAAGCAGTCAACGTTAATGAGACGAAAGGGTCACATGTTGAAAAGATGGCTTAGAAAGCGTATAGCAATGGTTAATTGGGAAATTCAAGACCATTGTCGGGTACTGTGCAAGCAGCAATGGGATGAAGTATGACATTCTATTATTGGTCGCATTAAAAGGGGAGGCGCCTGGAGTTTGTTCAGACATTTTCTAGATGAGACAAACATTAAATATAATCAGAAGACGGTGATAGGTAAGCTGGTCCATCAGGCGTGTCGGGACTCCTCGGAGTTGCTGAAGGTTCTGGGTGACAGATACCTTCCGTTTGAAACCTGCCAAGATACACCTGACCTGGTTTTGGAATATAGTGGGGATGAGGATAGCCTTATGGATGAGGAGTTTACTGAAAGTGATATAAGGGTGGCGCTGCCGGATCTTATTGGTCGATCGGCATCAGGGCCGGATGGCATCACGAATAAAATGTGAAAGAATTTAGACGAGGGGTCCATTGAGTTCCTTACGCTGGAGATAAACAGCCGATAAAGGAAGGCTGTTTCCCGGAAGAGTGGAAACTTGCAACTACTGTTCTGATACCCAAACCGGCGAAATCCATAGGGCTTGAAAATCTCAGACCCATTTACCCGACATCATGTTTGGGGAAACACCCGGAACATGTTATTTTAAATAGGGTAACGCGTTTTGTTGAGGGCGATGGGGTCGTTCCGCTTTCGAAAATAGGATTTCGGCTCGGCCTCTCGACTCAAGATGCTATAATCAGGATTAAACATCAGCTACTTGATCGGCGGACAAGGGATACTAACATACTACTTGGACATAATGTAGAAAAAGCTTTCGATACCGTCCGACATCTTTCATTTACTGGTGCTATTGGACTTGAATATGGAGCAGCAGCTTTTTAATTTCATCAAGGCTTTCCTTATGGGTAGAAGGACATGTCTTAAGTTAGGGGAGATCAAGACGGAAGTCGTTAAATTAGGTTACCGTGGTATGCCGCAGAGATCCGTACTCTCGCTTATGTTATTCAATCTGACGATGTCAGAGTTGGCTAATATACTGGACACTGTCCAAGGTATTGTCGATACTATCTACGCCGATGACATTACTACATGGAGTGTCAGTTGTAGTGACGGAGAGATTGAGGCTAGGTTGCAGCAGGTGGTAACGCCTAGGGAAGAGTATTTGGGGCTTATGTGGCTCAAGTGCTTCACTAAAAAGTCGGAGTTGTCGATTTTTAAATCTAAAAAACTGTGTCGTAGCCGAAGCATTGGGTACCGGAAATTGAGACTTGCATTATAATCCATACTAGCGATAGGTCGTTGATACCGAAAGTTGAGGTTATCAGGGTCTTGGGTTGCTAGTTGAAGCGAATGGATCAAATAACAGAACCATTCAGCGTATTACCAAGAAGACGGAGGCGGCCAAAAACTTATCACAAGCATCTCTGTATACCCCGAGAACGAACAAAAGCGGCGCTGCGAGCGCCGCTCGCATGACGTCATGGCAAGAATTTGCGTCTGTCATCTGCTACAGTTCGCGCTGCGTCCGGGCGCCTTCTGCAACTTTTCCGTTAGTTCGCTCTCGTTCCCTATGCTGGTGCACTCATGACAGTCCCCTCCAATATATTTTGACGATATCTTCGTTCGTCAAAATTTATTGCAGAATCTAATTTTCTAGACAACAATATATTTCTCAAAGGCAAGGTCACACTGGCAGCCAACGGAGGTCAGTCCAGAACGGCGTGGGTTTTGCATGCGCAGTTCTACATTGTGCAGCGGTAGCTCACGTGGATAATAAAAGCAAACAGGCAAAAACTTTGGATGGAACAATTTAGTTAAGCGACCATACTTGCTGTGGTGGAACAATAATGTAACAAACGCCGGGTATCTATGAATTATACAACATTTACCTTGATTTTAACCCGCTAAATTTTGTTTGCTCACGTAGAGCTGTTCATTGGCAAAATATCTAACTTTCGCATTTATTCACAGTAACGTTCGGCATGAACACGAGGACTAAACGACACATCAGTACAGATTCTGCCAGTGCCGTTTGCTTTTTGAACTTCTTGTCAAAGTTAAGCTGTTCTTAACCAGTTAATATTAGGGTGTGGAACTATTAAACAATGCTAATTGAGATTTTAAGCTGTTTGCCGCACACAAAAAGGCATGGACCAATATTTATTCTCTTTTCAGTGCTATACGGTCTACTCAGTTCAACATTTGAACGCTGCTTGTGGCTTGGGAAACCGTTCTGACCGTTCTGCTTGGCGAAACTGACACAGCTGCTCTGCGCAACTTTTTGGGCTAGATATGCCTTTTAGACCATATGGCTGCAGCCAGAAAGAAGCCGAAGCGTCATTCTTTAGTGGTATGGGTCACATAGAAAATATCAGCCTTTACCGAAGGAGGTGAATCAAGTGAATACATATGAGGCTTGCATATATAGTGTCTTCTTTATGAGGCGGGGATACGAGGGCTTTTTTGGGCTGACGCAGGGAATAGTTCTCAGTTTCTATAATTAAACACCATGGTGGTTTGAGACATCGTCATGCAGACGGCAGTCGCATGACGATGTTTCATGACAAAGCTGCCTCTTCCGAAGCTGCTGTCTGGTGCCCCGAGTAGGTCATAGGCATTCCAGTTGGCGCTGCTAATGATTCCTTCATGGTTTCAATTCGAAGTTGTGAACAGAAGGGTTTCCGCGAACAATGCGCGTCTCGTCATAACATCATAATGATTGTCGGTGGCTTCCATTGCGGTAGGTGTCTACCCTATTGTCGATAAAGACCGCTTCAGACCAATATGAAACATTGCATGGCATGTAATGGCTTGGCTCTTGATCTTAACTACAAACCTTTTTCTTTCAGGTGACTGCCTAATAGCAGTGTTGCCAGGTCTGACGAGGCGGTGTAGCCAAAAGCTAGAGAAGTTGTAGCCCAAATGTAGCCAAACAGAAAAAAGTGCAAAATATTTCGTAGCCAAATATATCCATTTCTTTTTGCAATTTTATTTGTGTATACATTTTCACATTCGACTACGGCAATCCTTTTTTGCACAACCCGTCGTAACAAAATGTCTCTGCCGCCGTGACGGTCGGCCCTTTACGTCAACAACAGGGACATCATGCTTGCACAGAACACTTTTTCGTTGGCCCAGGAAGCTCTTAAGTTCCAGCGAATCGTTGCAGAGGGCGAAATCAGTGCATTTATTTTATGACAGATAGTACTAAGTTATTATTTTTAGTTATTTACAGTAATAGTCACTACGCACTCTGATTTTTAGCTGTCGTGAACACAAAATAATGTTCAGCGTCATATATCTCTCTAGTTCAGCTGTCCAGCGATCTGCGACGGCGACGTGCTCACGGCTTCTTTTTTGATGAGCTAAAACAAGTCATTCGCGCTACGATATCTCGCTTTATTTGTCGCGTCGTTCTATCTTGGTTTCTCATTTTTTTGCTATTAAATTAGCTTGGACCGGATTATCTGGGACACACACTACCTATATAGTGTCAATTTACATAAACCTGGCCGCCATCTTAGGCCTCTAGCACGCCAAGAACATGCGTTAAGAAAACGGACAGGCAACAGATACCACTCACTGTCTGAATCGGTGTAAGCGGAGCTTTAAAAGATTACTGCGCAAACCGGCACATTAGTGTAAGAAGCGCGCAGTCGTTTTCGGCGAAGAGCACGTCCCGAACTAACTCGCTCGAAATGGTAAAAGCCGTGATGGCGCCGCACAAAGAGCAATGGTAAACAACAAATTGATAACAGTGGTAATGCTGTGAAAACCGGTTACTGTCAAAAAGCAAACCATGTTGATGTCCAATAAAGTTTTAGAATAAGGGCGCCTAACTTTTGGGGCCCCAAAGAGCTTTGCGGGTGTTAGCGTTGGGGCATGCAGGAATGAAGAGTTTTGGAATAGGCGTTTTGCGTTTGCCGATAGCGTGTTGCGTTTGCAGCGTCACTACGGCGTCAAAGAAAATCTGTTATAAATAATAAAATATACCATTTTATGTTAAGAAAAGTAATTTAGACTTTCGTGTTTTTGCCTTTAGTTACAATTTAGAACTTATTCTATTAGCAGCATGCAACTTTTTGCGCTTAGTTTTGAGTAACCAACTTTACGCACCTTCACCCAGCCAAGTCAATCCGTGATAGGCCGACGAGCCATGAAATCGACAATTGAATTTGAAATCAGTGGCGTATAATGAATCAATCTTCATTACACATGTTAGTTGAGAGAAAGCGATAACCGCAATCACTTCTTCTAGCGTACAAGCTTCACGCATTACCACGAATCGAGCCCAGTTTTGTGCTAGGTTAGAGCCGTCGCTTCGATGGGCGCTGTCATGTTTGTTGACGAAAGCTTTTGGGGCAGCTTTTGGGGCTCCCACTAAATCGATGAAAAGCGTGCCCGAAGCTAAACCTAAATACAGTTTCCGTCTTGCGCATGCGCAGTGGCTTCGACGCTATTTCTTTGGGGCCCCAATACGTTTGAGGCCCCTATTCTACATCTCTAATAATAGCTGGGGTTTTACGTGCCAAAACCACGATTTGATTGGGAGGCATGACGCAGTGGGGGACTCCGGTTAATTTTGGCCACCTCGAGTTTTTTAACGTACACCTAAGTACACGCGTATTCCTGCATTGCACCTTGATCGAAATGCGGCCGCCATGGCCAGGCATTAAACCCGCGTCCCCGAGCCAGCAGCACGACACCTCACAAGCTAAGCTAACACGGTGGGTAAAGTTCATGTGACGTGGTGCACTGATGTCTTCATGGCAAACATGTTTCGATATTGCCAGAATGAGTATCTACATCCATGACGTTACGGACAAGCCATCTAGAAGTAAAAGCACCAGAACCCACCTTTGGCTCGGGGTCTTGCTCCCATTCATTTTTATACGTTCTCGCATACGTGGCCCATTTCCCCATGTTTGGATTCTCCTCTCTGAGGAGGATCCGATCTGACGTCCAACCTATCGAAATGAATCTCGAATCTAAGCACGAATAAAATTAATCTAGCAGGAAAAGGAAAATGGCAGTAAAGCTTCGCGCCAGAAATGTGGAGTAGGTCGAAAGTTATGCCCGGCGCGATACTTGATCCGGAAGTCAGGGCCATGAACACAGTGGAGCGTGTCATCCACCTGTGCTTCCCTTCTTTCATGTCGGCGCCACGATAGCCCGACGGCCCCGACCCTATGTTATTGTTCTCCCTTCCTGAGCATAGCCATGTTAGTACAGTGTGCTGTGAAAAACCCACTACTCCCAGGTTCATCCCGATGCTTGGGGATCGGGAGCCTAACGGTCAAGCAGGGTGTAAGTTTAAGTGCATCAAAGATCAAAGCCACCGGCTCAGACAACGGCGCAGAGAGGGAAGGGAATGGGAGGGGGGGGTCATTTCGCGCACGCACACACGCACAGCCACGCGGCTGGCTCAGCCAGCAAAACACAGCCTTCGAGATTTGCTTCTACCCGATCAGAGCCAGCTCTGGAGCGTGGATTAGGGCGCCACTTATAGCCCAAACACAGCCAAGTCGCAGATTTTTTTTCTTAACACATGCGCGCCTAACTCTTGTTTTCACAGCATTACTGCAGTAGCCACATTTGAGTAGAACAACTCAACAGAGCAATAAGAAGCTTGATGAAAGGTTCGTAGGCAGTATCCTACTCTGACATACCGATTTATATATAAAGTTGACACCAGATACCAATATTGCTTTTCAGTGCATAACGAAATATCTGTCATAACTATGATACTAACAAAATTTGAAGTTTGGAGCGAAGGATCGCACGATTAAAATTTTCCATGCTGAATTTGCAGGCGTTGTTTTTGCGCAATCTTTATGAACAGACACGTTGCACCTCTGCGTTGCAAAAGCAGTGACCCCTTCAACTCTATATAGCTTCGATATCCAAGCAGCAAATTTTCACGATTCACACAGTTTCGAAAAACAGAGTGTACTTTAGCGTGACAGCAGAAAGCAGCTAAAACATCATTCAGGAAGTACGGCTAGCGTGCCCCATTCACCGAGCATGCACGAAGCGAACGAGTGCGCGCGGCAGCCGAGTGAGCCAGAGCGAGCGGCGTCCTGGCCGTGACGTCACTCGGGTAAAGTTGCGCCACTCCTACTTCTCGTCGCTAATAGGCATAGGGGCTTAGGAGAAGACGGTGCGATGCGCTTAGTTCACGTATTTATTCTGTGTCATTTCTCGTATGTGCCCGCTATGCGAAATCGGAAGATGTGGGAGTGAGATACATTGGAAGCTTCAATTAAAAAAGCAATTAAGGCAGCGCTTGGTCAGCCTTTGAGTACGTCAAAAGATATATTGTCGCGACTGGGTTTGCGTTATACTTTAGATGAAATTGCCGAGGCTCTGCGTACGGCGCTGAGAGAGCGGCTGCTAGGTACACCATCTTTGAGTCAATTGGAGAATCGGTGGCCGTGTCACGCGATGGGGCGTGGCTACGCGAGTTGAACGTGAACCTTAGGGCCAATGTCTTGGTTCGCCCGTTTCCCCGGAATGTGCACCCTGTGTCAATGTAGGGAGGTGGATGGCGAGAGCTAGGCCTACGTTGCGAGAAGCAACGAATCAGGAGGAGGAGTCTGCGTTTGTTGCCGCGGCATGGAATTATGGCAAAGATGCTTATTCGATGATGGTAGTAGATGGCAAAGGGAGCGTTCGAAATGCCGCTTCCATTTATACAAAGGATCCGGGGGTCGCTGAGCAGGTGACTATTGCTTTAGCACTAATTGATTCAGGAAGAGTTTTGGCGTTTTGTGACTCGCGATTTGCGATTAAAGCCTCGATTGGACTTGTTGCGGAACCGGCCTTAAGGACTGCTGCAGGGTAGGAATATCACGCCGCATACAGTTGCTTGGTTTCAGCGCACATGGGGTCAGTGAAGGGAGCCCCGCGTAACGTCAACGAGGTGGCGCACAGGGAGGCACGATGATTAGTGTGCCGTGCCCTCCCCGAGGGGGCTAGATCTCCCGCTACTGTGTTGAGGGACCAGCTGTTAACCTACAACGAGATCACCAAGCACTATTACTTAGGGCGCAGGACATTCCCCCTGCCACATTCTAAATTAAATAGGCCACAGGCGATTACATTAAGGATTCTGCAGACACGGACGTACCCTAATCCGGTCGTCATGAATAAAATTAATCGGGACTGCGGGGTTTCAGTCTATTGTAGTAAGTGTCGGGGTTAGCTTGATTTAGAACACATGCTCTGGTGTTGCTTGGCGTTGACCGGTGATGGTTCTGAAGGTGAAGAACTGTGGTGACAGCTGATACTAGGCAGCCAGGGGCGTAGCCAGGGAAGGGGCTGATGGAGATTCAGCCCCTCCCCCCCCCCCTCCCTGAAATTGTTTGCGTGCTGGCATGCACCGCCGACCAAAACTACCACCGACGCCGGGAATCATTCTGCATTCTGTCTACAATGTATTTTTCACGCTCGAAAAGACATTTGGGCACGAACATTGCGAACTCGGGCTGGATTGCGCGGCAACGCCCTTGCACCTGGACTCACGTAATGCAAGGGGCCCCATCCGAGCCCAAACTTTCAAGGTCTTTTCGATAGCGAGCGGGCGCGTTGCGGCATTTCGCAGCGCCTACGGAATCTACGGTGTGCATGGATTTCAATTACGAAACTTTATGGTTATTTAAAGTTCTGATAAACTTTTGACGCGAAAGGTGCACTGACATTTCCAAAGACGTACTTTAAGAGATTTTCCGTTCTGGAACTTTATGGGGTTAATGCTCTTATAAACTTGGGCCAACATGCGTGCACTGGAGCCCTCGTGTCCAAGCCGTTCCATAAATGAAAGCACGCGCTCGCAATCTTCCACACACACGAAAATACTAAATATCACCGTGACTGTAAGCTAGCAGCTGATAATTTTCTCCAAACATTTTTAGGAAGTGTCCCCAATGTGATAGATCAGCTGGACCAGGGCAGGCAAAGTAAAATATAAGAAAACAGAATAAAGTAAATGGCCTATTATTGAGGACATTATTTTTGCGGGCGTCAAGGTCTGGCTCTCCGTGGCCAGAGGGACAGTGGCCCTATGGATTTAAGCATAGCCCCCGCTGAAAATACAAGTATTTTTAGAGTGCTTCTTCGCATGCGAGCTGACTGTGGCGATACATATCTGAAGAACCATTTGGAAAGTTGCCCCAGTAATGCCTCGTATTTAAGCCCACATGCACAAAACCAAATTATAAAAATTTGTGGTGAAATTATCAAAGAAAGCCCAGTTGCAAAAGCAGGCTGCTTCTCCATACTTCCTGACGAAACGACGGACATCGCTGGAATCGAACAGCCTACTGTTTGTGCAAGGTACCTAATCGAGGATTCCAACGACATCGAGGGAGTGTTTTAGGTTTTAGCACCGGAATATATGCCCTCTCTCATTGCGACAGCAGTTTGTACACAAACGTGTACAAACCGCTGCAGATTCTATTCACCCTTCCAGTGACCATTGCCAGCGCAGAAAGAATATTTTTTAACAAGAGTTTACTAAAAAACAACTTGCGCTCTACAATGTCTGTGGAACGCATGGATAGGCTGGCGCTTCTATACACCCACAGAGACGTCGGCATCAACCTGTCCGAAGTCATTGACCGCTTCGCTAAACTTCCCCGCCGAGAGAAGTTTGTCCTTCAGATAGCGAAACAGCAAAAATCAATGCAAATAAAAGCTCTGTTCCTTCATGTCCATAAGCTCGTAATTATGAAAACGTATGACTGTTCGTTAGCTTTTAAAATCGCAGAAATTTTAGCCGTGCATTCTAGCAATTAGCGTCATGATCAAAATTATCATGCGAATACGAACATTGCGAGAACATCAATAACCAATTTTGACCGACCTTGCTCATTAAAAAACCGGCCCACGCGGCGTTTGCCAAAAACACACTCTTATATTGGGTAGTTTAACTTGCCGCATCATCTGTGGATTTCGTTTGTCCTTTTCTTTTCTTTCCGTTATAGCTACCTGCTTTTATTTCTTTTTTGAAACCAAGCCATGCCTTCCTTTAATTTTGGGTGCAGAATAATTGTTGCCGCTGTGCAGGCAGTTAAATTACACATTTTCGTACTTATTTCTGCATTATTCCTCTATTATACTACCCACATGCCGCTGTCGCGACCACTGCATGGCCCGAGTACATAACACGATTTCTGCGGTCATAGTTGTGTTCTTGCCTATATCATCTGTCTTTCTGTGCGCAAAGTTTACTCTCTGTGACTGCGCAACATGTTTATTTGTCTTGTTTGACGCATTATATACAGTGACGTTTGCTTAAATACGTAGATTTATTGTAGGCTTAGACGTATATTTAAATATCTTGCTGCAAGGTTTTGTGTATACAAGCTGTGAACTTTGTTTCCAGTGACTCTTTTTTTGCCCTGTAGCGAGTTGTATCTTTGCATTTGTATATTCCATTCTATCTTCGCATTTATAATGTATATTTTGCAGAACTCCTACTTTTTATTTGTACTCACTGTTGCGAGTATAATCGCGGTGTAATTACAATACACGACCGGTAACAGCTGTTCCTGCGCAATCTATTGCAACGAGGGACAGCGTCATTGAGTTTTTTTCCTGGCCGTTGCATATGTGCAAAAATGTAAACAAGGTTCTTGAATAACAAATATTCGTCAAAGTATTTGTCCGCAACTTATTCATTTCATGGTCTTTACGTTTGTCATATCAGCTGCATGCACTGCTTTGCTGGTTTCAAACTCCTATAGTTCTAAAGTTCGTGTGATATTTTCTTTACCTAATAAATAGACGAAAAAACGCGGCAGCATTGATATCAGTTATTTCTGCCACAATTTTTGGGACTTACAAATATATTCTTTTATGAAAAAATACATATTTTACTTGACCGTGCGTAGCGTTCAATAATTCGCTTGCAGCATCTAATATACAATGGCATTGGCAATGCAGTTATTATTCATGTATTTGATCCGTCGACAAATTCTATAAGGAGGAGGCCGCACTGCGACCTAAGCCCTACCCCCCCCCCCCCCCCCGAACAAAATTTCTGGCTACGCCACTGTAGACAGCTGATACTAGACAGTTGCGAAAACACCCGTGTCCATAGATTTAAGTGCACGTTAAAGAACCCCAGGTGGCCCAAATTTCCGGAGTCCCCCACTACGGTGTGCCTCATAATCAGATTGTGGTTTTGGCATGTAAAACCCCATAATTTTATTTTTTGTACTAGACAGTGAAATGCTGGTGGACCAACTCAGGGCTGTCCAGAGGGCCCGTGTGGTGGCAGAGCAACTCGGCCTCTTTGTCTCGGCTTGGGAGTGGCTCGCATCAGTCCGATTGATTCCTCAAGACCTAAATAAAGTTCTTCATACCATACCGCAAGGGCGTCTGCGGGAGCAGGCTGTTGGCGTGTTGTGACACCACCTATCTGAGCACAGGGTGGCCTGACATTCCTGTGCTTAGCTATGCGTTGGATCCTGCCGGGTGAGCTGACACAGCGCTAGCACTCTTGGGGCCATTCAGCTGAGGCTACACGTGACTTTGGCACATGCTTAACGTAGACGGCACCTCCATATTGATCCGCCCGGAGGAAATCAGTAATCTCCCTTTCCTATACATCGTTTCACCCTACTCCTTTTTACAATCTCTTCTGTCTAGTCTTTTTTTTTTCATTTCCGAACTTTATGGCGGCTATGGCTAACGTTCCAGAATTATGCTTATGTCGGATACTTTACCACTGAGCCACGCAAGCGCTTGCTATCAGGCAGAAGAAATATTCCCTTTATACGCGTCCTGCGCATCTGCGCCTGCGCGCCTAGGCGCGCCTAGGCAGGCGCGCAGGCGCAGACGACCCGAGCCTCCGACAGTATGGTGGCGCCATCTAGTTAACGTGCCTGCAGCCGCGTGCGACGAGATGCGATTCAGACGCGATGCGATTCAGACGAGGCGCGCAATCAACGCTATCGCGATGTTAGATGTCCGCCACGTATTCTGGGTACCTCTTCGGTACACGTTATGGCGTCTCCTCGCAAGGTACGAACCGCTGCTCAAGAAGCTAATAGTTGGCTTCCATGGGGCTTGCAGAAGTTCAGCAATTGACCGTGGAACAAAACGCATGGTAAGAGCGTGTCTTGTGGGATCCTACAACAGGCCATTTGGTGATGCAGGCTTTCAGAGTGGCGATGCTGAAAAATACACAATAAAGCACATTACTATCATTTGTTGCAAATAGCTGACATAAATAATCAAAATTATGGTAAATTTCTTGATGTACGTACATTTGCTCATGCTAAAGCAGCTTGGCGCATACCTATGAATACTAAAGGGGTGGCTACAAACCCTACCAAATGTCTGCATTACAAATTGTGGACAGTAAAAAAGCTCACGTCTCAACCGTAACACATTATGTGCAACTGATAATTTAGCACATCCTAATCATGGCTACGCTCTTCAAAACAAGAATATATGACGCGCAAAGACGTAAACGCAGGGCGAAAGCAATCCTCGAGGCGCACGGAAGACGTGAAGGTGTCCTCTTCGTCGATGCAGCCAGGTACCCGCGGCCCACCGGTGACAGTAATGGCGATGGGGGACGACCACCACTACCGCCGCTACAACAGAATGGGCGAGACAAACTGGAATTACAAACACCCCCATCACTACTACTACCACTACTACTACTACTACTACTACTACTACTACTACTACTACTACTACTACTACTACTACGACAAAAAACGGCGCGCGCAACAGCGGCAACATCAACGACAAGGCCGGCCGACGGCGGCGGCGCCCGCCTTCTCCATGGCGGGCGTAGATACGAAGGGTTCCGAGTCACGGCATCAGCGAGGCTGCCGTCGGCCGAAGCAGCGGAGGAGATGACCATAGTCCTCGTGGTACTCCACGAAGGCGCGGAGGATAGCCTGATCATTAGCGATTCCAAATCAGCGATTCGGATCTACACCAAAGGTTGGGTGTCCGCGGATGTTGCGCGCACGCTCAACGCCACGGCCGGGGACTTCGGGTTCGGCACGATTCCAAACAAGTGCCTCAAGTGGTGCCCTGCGCACATCGGGGAGCTTGGCAGTAACAACAACAGCCGCTACAACAACGACAGCAGCAATGCCAACGGCCCGCATTGACACCCCGCCGAACCATAACGAGCGCGCCCACCTCGTCGCGAGGGAGCTTACCTGCCCCGACGCGGTCCCCCAGAGGGCAGGCGCCGCCGTTGTTTCGCGGAACCCCAGAGGAGTAGCGGCGACGGCGGCGGCCACCGCGTCCGGCGCTGCCGCTGTCCCTACCAACACAACCGAAATCGCGATGGACGGAGCTGGGCACCACGGGGACGCCGATCGCAATGTCAAGGAGTTTCCGGCCACGTAACGAGAGGTGCTTGGCCACTACAGGAAGGAACGAAATAAATATCGTTCGAACTGTGGCGGTGGCAGACGGGCACTATCACCAACCCCTACCACCTGCAACGCCTCAGGCCCACGCTGCACCCGTCGCCCGGCTGCCCGTGGTGCGAGCACGAACGGGCCAATATGGACCATGTGCTTTGAGAATGTCGATGTCATGAGGAAGAAGGACCAACAGCAAGGGGGAAGACAATAGCGGGACCCTCTGAAGCGGGGCGCCTCGCTGAGAGATGGCAAGCCACCCTCCACAGCGAGACACCCGAAGACCAGGAGTGGGCCGCCGAGCTTGCCAGGGCCATTTCCGGGGATCTCGGAATATTTTCCTCCAGCGATGGACCCCTGGCAGCCTAGCCCCGGGCACCAACAGCAATAACCGTTCGACAAATAAAGTTTATTCCTATTCAATCCTTTAGGGGCATGAAATATGAATTTGATTTCGTTATAGCGTAGCTATTTCATGTTTGTTACTCTTAGTAACAGTGTTTATTTAGCCATTTTATCAATGTCGCGAGACATCACATCAATATTATTCAGCAGTTTATGAAAATAAGCACAAATTGCTTATTTGTGCGTCTCTAATTCGAGTACTCTCATCGATAATGCACTAACAAACCTGCTATATCCCCCTGAGGCTTTCATCCTACGAAGCAACATAACCAACCACTTTCCAATTGTGCTCCGTTTTCCACGTCTTAATCACGCCTTTGAAACTCTGTACACAAAATCCAGGTTTGACAAAGAACACATCATAGAGCAAGTTAATAGTTCAGATTGGTCGCGCGTAATATCACTGAATGACGCTGAATAATCTTATAATGAGTTATTTGGCATAATTAAAGCTTGTATATCCTCAGCAAGAACAGTTAAGTGCCGTAAACATTTTGCATCCCCTTCAAACCCTTGGCTTACACCAGGATTGTTGAACAGCATGCGCAAGAAAGAAAATCTCTAATGTAAATGCAAGAATAGACCATTTAACCAATCTCTTAAGCTTCGGTACAAAAAGTTTTACACTTTACTTACATGTCTACTTTAAAGAGCGAAGAAAAGTTACTATGAAATTTAAATAATCAAACCGGGAACGATTCCCGAAAGCAATGGCAGGTACTTAATGCGTTTCTGAATAGGAATCGTACTAGGAATAGAATAACGAAAATTCAAGATAAAGACTGCATACTTACAAATCCTGAAGATATTGCATGCGCATTCAGCAACATTTTTGCTACTGTGACTGATATTCCTGGCGGTAAAGACGTTTACATGCGCTTGTCCCAACAATAGTTTTTTTCTCTTCTCAACAACACCCAGTGAAGTTCGCGCAACAATTATGAATCTTAAAAATTGTAGTCCTGGTTTAGATTCAATATGCTCGTATCATATCAAGGAAATTGTTGACAGCATATGTGAGGCTTTCAAGTCACGTTGTCAATTTAATACTTAAAACTGCCGTTTTCCCTAGTGACTTGAAAAGATCAAAATAATTCCTGTGCACAAAAAGGAGACGTCACCTTACAAGCAAATTACAGGCCTATATCCATCTTGTCGTGTTTCAGTAAAGCAGTAGAAAAAACTAATCGCACAGCGCCTATCTAACTACTTCGACGAGTTCCAACTATTAACACCGAGAAGGTTTGATTTTCGCGCTGGATATTCTACTAACCTAGCTTTAATCCCCCTCACTGACAAGATCAAAGCGGAAATTGATGGAGGCAGATTCGTAGGATCTGTCTTTATCGATTACTCGAAAGCATTACATTCCCTTAATCACAGTATTCTCTTTACTAAACTCATTGCATATGGCATAACAGGTCCATTTTTAGAGCTACTGAGCAGTTATTTACAAGACAGACAGCAAAAGCTTTGCATTTCAGGAGTACTGTCTGACACAAAAATAATTAACACTAGTGTTCCACAAGGGTCCACACTCAGCCCCCTTTTATTTCTAATCTTCATTAATAATTTCCAAAACTGCCTACCTTCTACAGAATGTCTTTTCTACGTAGACGACACCACTGTTTACGCTTCCCATAACGACATCTGTACGCTAACTGAGCGTTTAAATGATGAGTTAAATATATCAGTAGTTCGTGCAAGAAAAATAAATTGCTAATTAACCCTCAGAAAATGAAGTTTATGGTTTTTAGTTCACACAATAAACCTCACCCTAACCTTCCACCACTGTACATAGCTTCTCACCCAATATTACCATCTAATGAGTGCTCATTTTTAAGTGTTCTATTAGACCCTTTCTAAAGTTTAATTTCCCTGTCAGCTTCATAACAAAGAAAGCCGCTTATGGTATCAGGGTGCTTTTAAAGGCCAGACACTACATTCAAAAGCAGACTATCCTGACGTTGTATTATACCTTTATTTATAGCCATTTAAATTACTGTATCAGTTCTTGGGGTCACACATATCGCTGTCATATAGCTCCCTTGCAGCACATCCAAAATAACGCTGTCCGTATCATCGCTTCGGCTCCGTATAACGCTCATGTTACCCCCATCTTCACTGAGTTAAATCTCCTCACAATAAATAAAATTATCTGGTACAAGCACTATAATCGTTATTTATCGCCTACTTAAAACCCACAATTACATTATTTCATTGGCAGGAATAGTCTTGCTAATCCTAACACTACCAGGTTCTCTTTACAAAATAACCTTTGACTTCCAAAATCACGTAGCAACTATGGCCAACTAACTTTTGGTTTTGCTAGTGTGAAAATGTTGAATAACTTGCCTGCTCACGTGAAATCCTCACCTTCATTATCGCCATACCCGTTCACTGAGAGCTTACATTACTACCTTATAAACTGTATCTCTTTTTTTATGTATTTCTTGTTGCTTATTATGTACATTTTTTATGTTGTGATGTGTTGCCTTAGCTTGTATTGCTTCAACACTGTAGAAATTGTGTAATCCGTTCTCTGTTCATAACCGCAATTGACGCCTTTTTATCTATATATTATTATGTAACTAAGAACAAGAGGTCCCGCCGCAGTTTCCAACTGTGGGACCTCCTTCTGTATGTCTTCTACGGCATATATGTACCACTAATGAAGCAATAAACTTGAATCTGAATCTGAACAGGACGCGCAGGATAATGTCAATTGCTAATTGCTAAAATTACCGGGACAGATCAGTCAAGTACTTCTGCAGCACATAGTTTCTTTCAAGTAAGCGAAATGGTGCTATTCCAACAGGCAAGCACTGTATCTATCGCTGCTTTCATGTCTGCCACGTGTCTTACTGTGCAGCGAAGACATCGTTTTTTTTCCATCGGCTGGTGTTTCCAAGGCCCACATTCTGCAGCAGAATACCAAAAATGTTGCACTTGAACACCCAGCAGAACACAGGGCATTCGCGCGCTAAGTAAGTTCAGTGCATCTAAGCAACTGAAATGGAAAGACAGCACAACCAAACAAAGTATGTGGCGGTTGCATGAACTTGAAAGCACAGTTTATGGAACGTGCATGAGATGCTACCACATAGCACACTAAAAAAGGTGAGGCAAGAAAACGCTACTGCTGGTAATGAACTACTGACAAGTGAATTTTCGGAAGATTAAAACACTACGTAGTGAATGTAAAGTAAGGAAGCGCCGGAAATACAGGCAGCAGTGCTGGTTCTTTCACCATATGTGCTACAATTTGAACAAAACCGACTAACTACCACGGCTTCTAAAACAAAGTACAGGACTCAAATACATTTCTTTTATTAAACCATCGGAGCTATGCACTCAGCGATGTGCATTCTGCCACATGTATACTCTAACTGCACCCCCTCTCCTGAAAGATTTCTTACGTGATACTGGAATGATTATTGATTACAAGTGAAGAGCGATACCTTATGCGTTCCTGTTAAAAAAGGCGCCGCCAATAACAGCTCCTCGTATGCCACTTCGAAGAATATGCTTCAGATGCTGTAGCCCGCAGCATTAGCAATTGGAGAAAGTCATGCTTAGACACATCGGAAACGTTTTATCGACAGCGCGTTGGCAACTTCACGAAAACCGCATCAACGTAATGAGCATCCATGCAAAAAATGGCTAACTCACTCATATTTTCATACCTATTGTTGCTTTCAGTAACCTTTCCGCAGCACTCGGTCTTGAAGGTAAACAAAGCTGCCCATCGTCCGTTCCATCCGTTGTCTCCTTCGAAGGCAGTGCGTCTCAGTCGCAATACACACATGGACAATATCAGCCATAATGTCCACAATTAACAACACCAACGTGAACCACAAGTAGAACACAAGGAATCAAATACCAGCAATAAAATGCGGAAGCCAGTTTTGGTGCTGTTTCTCAGCCATGTGCTATAGAGCACTGCACGGGCCGATTTTTTCAGCCCGGGCCTGGTCCGGGCCCGTTTTTACGTTGGGCAGCCCGCCCGAGCCCGACCAAAAGTTTTATGGGGTGACCCAGGCCCGGCCAGGGTCCGGAAATAATCTACGTTACCCAGCCGGCCCGGCCCGCCACCCCTCTACTTTAGGCCCGAACCCGGCCCGAGACAGAAAAAGATCATCGAGCGGCATTAAAAAAAAAAATAAAGAAGAGAATAAAAGGAATTTATAATTAAGGCATACATACAAGTCATATGCAATTACGAACACCATTTGAGCGGTCTGAACGTAAATATCAGCGCTCGAAGTAGTACGAATGACCCTGCCTACCAATATCGCCAGCAGTTTCCAACGGCGCGACCTTGATGCGGCCCAATCCACTTAAGGCAGGGGCCGGAAACTTCCTATATCTCCCGTGCCGATACGCGGCGGCAGCGCCGCTTCCACCAGTGGCGGCTGCCGGATATCCTGCTGGAAATATTTCACAAACAAAACAGTGTCTCCATGACGTCACTGATGAGGTCAGAAGGTAGAGGGAGAGGGCGCGCAGCCGGGAGGAGGGTGGTTGCCGCTAAAGCTAAAGCCCCTATATATAAAAAGTAGCGCCATCCACTTCCCTCCTCCTCCGTTCCACTATCGCGCTCGGCGCGACCAGCGCGATCGAGGCGCGATATCGACAGTGGCGCCGCCTGTGTCGGGCCTGCCGTGGCAGACGACAGCTAACGCGCTACCAGAGGAAATCCGAGGAAAACTTCGATAGCGCCCTGCGGAGAAGTTTATGAGGCGCGATTTTGCTCCGTCAGTCAGTAACTGGTCTTAATAATGCCGTTTTGGAAATAGCAACGCGACGATGCGAGACGGCTCAAATATCATAGTGTGCAGCAAGCGTTTGCGCACACCGGATGAAAAAAAAAAAAAAAAAGAGCCTTTTGCCCTCGCCTTGTCGGTTGCGGCAACTTAAGGTGCAGCAGCATGCCATCACAACGAAGTTCTTGTCCCTGACACGTTCATCCGTTGTGCGTACAGCACTTTCGTCGCACAGGCCCGAGAATGGCAGTCGGAGCGCGCTGGAAAGAAAAAAATATACAAAAGCGCAACGCGTGCTTCCACGTGACACGGATTGGCCAATGGGGGAGCGGAGGAGGCTGGGGCGACAGGAGGCGGCAAGGAGGAAACGCCGGGGTGAGCGCGGTGGCGGCAAGATCTAAGAATGGCGCTACTTTTTATATATAGGGGCTTTAGCTAAAGCCCCTTTAGTTGCCGCTGAAGCCCTCCTTTCCCACTTCGCATGCAAGCGGCCTGTGTTCGTGCTTTCTTGCAGGCCCGCTGGCCGTGCGGCGACATTGGCCAAATCGCGGAGCAGAACCTGCTGAAGTGTGTCGTGTATTAGGAAGCGCTTTCGTCCTACCGGGTTTACCTTGCAAGTTGCTATTCATTTTCTAAACCACTGGGACATTGCTCGTACGCACCAGTGCCAAGCAATTATAATGAATATTTATATAACGAACCGTTGCTCATTACCAATATTCGCAGTTAATATATTGCATTTCGTCATTTCGTGAAAGTAGTCGCTTTGAAAGTCCTAACTTGCGGTTACGTTTAGGGCTACACTTGAACTCGTCCACATATATAATGGGGGGTAGCATGAAAATATATATATATATATATATATAGAGAGAGAGAGAGAAACTTTATTTGGCTGGACAATATTTTAAGTAGCGGTGGTCGGAGCCCCTCCGTCCAGGGCCCCACTGGCCTCTCCCACCTGCCTGACCTGGCTAATTAAGGACTTTTGTCCTGCCAAGTCGGAACGGCCGAGCTGTGCCTCCCACTGCTCCATTGAGAGATTATTAGTTGGCCTATGAGGGTGCTTAGTACACTCCCAGGTTACATGTATTAGTGTAGGTATGCCACCGCACCAAGGGCACGTGGCCCTATAGCGGGTGGGATACATGGCGTTCAGCAGTTTTAGAGGGGGGAATACCCTGTCTGTATTTTGCGCCAATCGGCGCCTCTTCCCCGCTAAGTTGTGGGTGAGGCGGCGGGTATTTTCTGCGGACTCCGCGCTGATGGGCAAGGATGTCTTTGACATTTAAATTGATGGGATTTTGTGAGGGATAGTGTGAGGGGTTGGGATTCGAAGAGGACGTCTTCGCTCGGTTAGTAGACGCTCGAGCTAAGGCGTTAGCCTGTTCGTTCCCCTGTACCCCCGCATGTCCCGGGCACCAGAGTAGGCGATGGCGGTGGTGGAACGATTTGGGAATTATCGCGAGGCTAGCCGCCGTCACATGCCCCTTAAGAAACATGGAACATGTCTCCCGGGAGTCAATAACCACGACCGAGTCCCTTTCCGAACGCTCCGCGTGCGCGAGCGCGATTGCCACTGCTAACATTTCGGCCGAGGTGGGGGAGCCCGCCGTGGTCGGCGCGGTAATTTGCTGCTGGCTGATCGCGTTCACGACTTCCAGGCCGTACCTCCTTTGGTAGCGCTGCCCGGTAGCCTCTGCATACGCAGCTGCATCCGTGTAGTACGTATTGTACCTAGCGTTATTGGAGTACATCGATTGAATATGTTGTGTGCGTGCTTTGAGCCATTCCTTGTTGTATTCTGGATGCATATTCTTGGGAATTGGAGCTACTGTAATGTTGGGTCTCACCGAAGGACGGAGAGGTACGGCCTGTTCGGTGAGATAAATCGGGTACGCTGGGATATTAAGTCGTGCCAATATTGCCCTACCAGTTGTTGTGAAGCTGAGGCGCTCCCTCTGTCGCATCAGAGTGGCCTGCCTCGGTTCGTCGAAAGTATTGTGTACTCCCAAAGCTAGCATGCGCTCCGTGGAGGTAGATTTAGGCAGGCCCAGAGCCGCCTTGAAAGCTGTTCGAATTATCGTGTTTTCCTGCCTCTCCTCTTCCCTGTTCAGGATTTGGTAGGGCAAGCCATATGTGATTCGACTAATCACTAGGGCCTGTACGAGCCTTAGGGTATCGATTTCTCGCATTCCCGCCTTTCTATACGTCACTCGACGTATCATTCGGGCTATGTTGTGGGTTGCGGATTTGATGGTTTTGAGCGTCTGTGCTGCTCTCCCGTCGCTCTGAAGCCACAAACCCAGGACTCGCATGGTAGGTACCTCTCGGACCATTTGGCCCTCAACCCCAATGTTAATCGACCGTCTGGATTTGTAGCCTTTCGCGAGTATCCGGATGACCTCGAATTTTTCGGGCGCGCCCTTCAGCCCGCTCGATCGGGAAAATTTCTCCACGGCTAATACCGCGCTTTGGAGCGTGTATTCTTAATCCCCTAGGGAACCTCTTCTCGCCCACAGCGTGATATCGTCTGCGTAAAGCGTGTAACCTACGTCGGGTATCCGATCGAGATCGCGCGCGAGGCGACACATCGCCATGTTGAAGAGCAGAGGAGATATTATCGCTCCTTGAGGGGTTCCTTTGCTCGGCATTATAAATATATGCGATGTGATTTGGCCAATACTGATGTTGGCTTCGCGGTTGGAAAGAAACGCACTTATGTAATTGTAGGTGCGCTCACCTCAACCCGAGAGCTCGAGTTCCTCGAGTGTTGCGCCGTGAGAGACATTGTCGAAGGCTCCTTTGAGGTCTAGTGCTAGGACTAGTATCTTGTCACTGTACGGCATATTGGTCAGAATTTCGTCCCTAAGTAGGAGGAATGCGTCTTGACATGATAAACCTGTGCGAAATCCTATCATGGAGTCTGGGAACCAGCTCCGCTCTTCCAGGTATCGCTGAAGTCTGCTGTGGATCACCCTCGAATAGAGCTTACCGAGGAAGGACGTGAGCGATACCGGCCGGAGTGTATCGATCGAGAGATTCTTTATTGGTTTAGGGATCATGATTATTTTAGCCAATTTCCATTCTCGGAGCAAATCTCCCTTTGCCCAGTACTCGCTATTGAAAGTCTGTCATTTTCGCTAAGGCCACCGAATCCACGTTTCGAATCATTGAATTTGTGATCGTGTCAGGGCCCAGTACCGAGTTTTTAACTGCGGCTTGTGCCGCTTCGTACACGTCCGCTTACGTTATTTCTTCATCTAATTTAGGGTTGGCCTCTCCCGCGTATGGTCTCGCCGTGTAGGGCGATCCCGCTGCGGGTGAGGGTCCTCTGTATTTGTTCTGAAGGACGTCGACTAGTTCTTGGTCTGTACCCTCAAAGTTGTCAGCTATAATTTGGAGCTTCTTGTTATTCTCATTACGTGTGCTCATTGGTTCTAGCATACTCCCTGAGTATTCGCCACGTACTGGTCGTTCCCAGTGTCCCTGATAGGTTTCCGCAGAACGTCGCCCACTCGTTTTAGCTAGCTCGTTGGCGTGGCCTTGGGCTTGCTCTGCCAATAGAGCAATGCGTTGTCCTAGGTGTTTGATTAGGCGCTGTCTTTTCCACCTCTTGACGAGTTTCCGCCTCTCTTCCCATAGGCTGACTAGGTGAGAGTCTATTACCAGTGCCTCCGCTGTGTGCTCTATGGCTTTGGTGGTGTACCCGTGCACTTGTTGAAGGAACTTAGTCCATTCCCGTATGTTGGTCGGGGTGGTATTTGACTCCTCCAGTGCGCCTGTGGAGTTTTCTATAACGAGGCGAGTCGGCTAACTTAGTGTTCCCATTGTTCTCCGTATGTTGGGTGTGGAGAGCGTTATTCTGATTATGTCATGATCGCTTCCCAGGTTTTCGTCGAGGGATACGCATTGTACATCTCTGACATTAATTGTATATGCACGGTGAGCATATAAATTGAGCATTTTATAAATTGTATATGATCTATCATTATTGTATATGAAGAAAATAACTTCCTGGCACCATCAATCATTAACTTTGTTCGTGTGTTCTGAAGTGGATCAACTAAAACTAGCCGATTTCTCGGCCAGAGAAAACTCAACACAAGTAAAAGTTGAACGCTTTTGTTTTTATTCACACATTGGGTACTGAAAAAGACTGACCTCCACGCAGTACGAAAGTGAAAATCGACAGCAGCAATTTTCATTCACAACGGAAATTTGTACATAACGAGTGAAAATAGATTCCTGAAGATCCAAACCAATGTGAGAATTATTAACCATAATGGCTGCGTCTTTCTTTCGTTTCTTTTTTTTTAACCTTGGCTGTGCATGTCGACAATGAGTGAACAAAATGTATAGCCCAAAACACGCACTCAAGCCCTTCATTACAAGTATTTCACCGGAAACAGATGGCCTGCTGTGATGTGTTTTGTCACCGATCTCGGGGGCGTGCGGGTGTTATGAGAGATGGAGAGGGAAGACGCATGGCAACACAGCAAGCATGCTTTAATCCCACCACGAACTCAAAAACCTCAAGCCAAAAACTCAAATACACACTGAACTAAAACACAATGAATAAATAAACGCTAACAACAATACAGCCTAATGAACTAATAAACCTGCCCTTAACTTCGCCTCCGTTAGTCCTAGGCCCTTCTTACACCAAAGTCTGGCATCACTGGCCTACTGTAGTGACGATACAAGAAAGTCGTTCTTACAAAGTTCGTCGATGCGTGTATTTTCCCGGCCGGAGACTTGTCAACTCTTCAATGTGGTTGTTTCTTGCCGACTGTCGCATAATGAATGCTGCATAGAAGTCGGTCCTTCAATTCGCTCGTCTCGGGAGCCTGGGTAACCCGGTCGCTGTTGCTGACGTGGCAGGGAGGCGCGACGGGTTAGGCCTAGCGACGTGCTCGGCCGCCGCTTCCGTCTAGCTCCTTCGCCGAGTGCCGACGTGGCGTTCCGGGGATCATCAAACGTGCCGGTCTGCCGTGGAAGAGGTGTCCTCTTTGGGGTGCCCGGTCCTGCCGTGAGAGGCTGCAGCCGGTCCAGCAGCCTCGCTCGAACTTGCCGAGGTCGACGGCCACACCTTGGACGGCCAACGTCACGGACTCGGCCAGACCCCCAAGTCTCCCGTCGCCAGAGCGTAGCTGGCGATGCGACCTTCCTGGCCCGGAGCCACGTCGATAATGCTCGCTCAGCCTTGCTTCTCCCTCGATGACAGCTCGGATCACGCGCCTCGCGCGCTCGCGCCGTTCGGAACGCTCCGATCACATCGTCCTTGTCTTCTTTTATTTCGCCTCCGGCCTCTTACTCATGACAACGGAAATTTGTACATTATGAGTGAAAATAGATTCCTGAATATCCAAACCAATGTGAGAATTATTAACCATAATGGCTGCGTCTTTCTTTCGTTTCTTTTTTTTTAACCTTGGCTGTGCATGTCGACAATGAGTGAACAAAATGTATAGCCCAAAACACGCACTCAAGCCCTTCATTACAAGTATTTCACCGGAAACAGATGGGCTGTCGTCATGACGAATGAGTCCAGCGACACTGCTCGTATGCGAGTCCACTCAGGCTTGCACAGAACTGGTTTACTCATGAAAAATGAATACCTGCTCGGAAAATAGAGTGAAATACTTGTGCTTACCCGTGGTCATTAGGAAACCTGAAATACTTCGTAGAACTGGAATTCCCGGTGTTCGAACACCACAGAGCCGCGCAACACATGTGATGCCCCGATTTAGCCATCTTTGTCTAATGCTTGATTGACCTGGTTTCCTGCGTCTTCCGTTCGTTGCACGCCTGATGTTCTCTGTCTTATCTTTCCCATCTGCACACTTCGGACGGCAACCGAAGCAGACGACCAAGCGCGATCTGACTTGTGATATCGCTGAGCGAGTGGCAAGGGTGAGCGGAGGCAAGCTTGAAGGACGCACGATGGCGACCACCTTCCCGCTCTTCGCCTGATTTAAAATTAACAAAAAGAGAAATAAGAAAAATAACTTAGGGTGTCAGGCAACCGCTAGGAGCACGCATGTTCCTTGAAGCCGAAACTAGCTTTACTTTCCGGGGGCTCATTTAAAATCCACTTCTATCGCAGCGCCGCCACAGTATTCTTCCACGTCAGGCGCCTCACTGCAATGCATGCGCCGCTCCATCCGCTCGTCCCACTCAACCGTATTCTAGTACACTCTGTCCGAAGCGCAGCCATGTCTGTTTGTGAGCGCAGCGCATGGATGTAATAAATGGAGAAAGAAAGCTTCTCGTTCCACCATGTTACAGCGTAATGCGCTGCTGCTAGGCGGCCAGTGGAGAACATGCGTGTAATCATGGATGGATGCAGTACTGTATTTCAACTGCGTGACGAATTATCTTATGTTACCAGTCATCGTTTTACCAATTCGCCTTTGAAGAACCAGCAAGTCGCGAACACGCTTACACCGCGCTGGAAGCATTAATTACATTGATTTAGGTAAGAAATGCAATGGCATCTTTTGGTTTGAGGCGACTTCGGTCTTTTTGCACTTTTACATTCTGTTCAAACAGCGCAAAATACGACAGAGGAAGCAAAGGGAAGTACACAGGAGTAGCACTGCTAGCTTCCAACTGCGCCGGGGCAACAGGTTTTTCAGAGTCGAGACGCGTGATGATACCTCGCTGTACGTTACATGCACACCACCAGAAAGTTTGAGCCCGGCCCGGGTCCGGGTCAAAAAGCACATGCCGGCCCGGCCAAGCGTTTCTATGTGCGCCCAAGCCCAGTGTTCGACCGCTGGCGCCGCCATGCGCCGCTCATGCGTACCATGTTTCTAGGTGGTTTCTTTCACCGAGGGCGCTTGAACGCAATCATATAGTTTGTATGAATGCCGGCTTTGGAAGCGTGGCTGTATGGTCTAGTGGTTGCGACGATCGCCACAGGACCAGGCGTACGCGGGTTCGAATCTCGCGTCGGCTAGAAACTTCTTTTTTTCTTGTTATCGCGCTTTTCTTGTTGTTTTCTTCTTCTCTGTTTGGCCGCGCGGTCGGTTCAACCCCGGGGCCGCGGCGGAAGCCGCGGTGCCGGGTGTCGAAGCAAAGCGGCGGTCTTTGGGGTGTTGCTACGTTGCACTCCGCAACACCCTAAATAAAAAAATGCTGCTCTAGTCAGGTAGACTGCTCCCTCCCTGATAGTGAGATTATATTTGGATCATCAAAACAGTGATGCGTTTATTTAGGAATGGCATCGATCATTTAGCAGCAGCCGGAGTCGTGCCTAGTCACCACCAGCCCAGCGTGTTCTCCGTTTCAGCGGCGGCGGCTAGAAACATGGTACGCGCGCGCGGCGCATGGGGGCATCAGCGGTAGAGCACTGGGCTTGGGCGCCAATAGAAATACGTGGCCCGGCCCGGGCTTTCCGGTACGCCCGAGCGCCTGCAGTGCTCTAATGTGCCATGCTATCTGCTGTTGGGGCATAGATAAAAGAATTCAACAAGAGGGGACAGGGGCGTAGCCAGGGGGGGGGGGGGTGTTCAAACACCCCCCCCCGAAATTTTTTCCGCAACTCCCCCCCCCCCCCACTTACCCACCCTTTGTTCTCGTCGCTTCGCGCTGACATAATTCATGAAAACGGTGCTACTATCAAAATTTCATTCCTGGGCGCTTCCGTTTGGGTTGGTAAATTACAGCGAATCATGTCTGCATATGGGAAAAAACTGTCACGGTGTTTGTCAAGGCTTTGACACTCTGTGAAGTTTTGGGCGAGAATGTGGCGGCCGCATTCTGAAGCAACAAATGCGCAACAAATGAAGCAACAAATGCAGCAGCCGCATTTTAGATGAAGGCGAAAACGCTCGAGGCCCGTTTACTTAGATTTAGGTGCACGTTAAAGACCCCAGGTGGTCGAAATATCCGGTATACATTTCCGCCGCTTCCTTTCAGGCGCCGGTTAGGCCGCGCTCGCGCAGGATTTGTCTGCGCGAAAACGTCTCTTGTTTGCGATTGCGCCCCTACGTAAGGCTGGTAATTACTGTTGTGTTGTTGAATCCCAGACCAGCAATTACGGAATGCTGGTAGTTGCTGTTTTGTTGTGGAATCCCAAACCAGCAATGTACACACGAAGGGGTTGATGACAGCAGTGAAATTCCACCGACTCGCAACAGAATGCACGAAACAGACAGCCGACAAGCATGAATTACTGCTGTGCGCAGTACAGCGTAAGTAAACTTTTGTTGCAGGCGCTGACAGTTCTCGTCGGAGTTCACGCGTCCTGAGAAATTGATTATGTGCAATATGTACTGAATAAGACCGGAGTTCATTCCTGCATCACTAGTACACCAATCAGTCGAGATTCTGTGAGGTACAAGGCCGCTTCCTGTTTGCACCGGCGTAAGTGAAGCAGAAATGAGTTGCACGCACTACTTAAAATGCGTACACATGCCATATATATGCTGTGCGGTGAAATATTCTGTACAATTCTGAATCTGTTGACGTAAGGGCAAATGACGGCTGCATGCTCGCACACAGCGGAAGACACAGCGGCCCGTGCATTTGCCGCAGGAAATGCAACCCTCTCGCATGAGGGAGCAGGGCGACGAAAGCTTCGAAGAAAAAAAAAAGCCTTACGCGTTTTTGCGCGTATTTAAGTTTTCTAGCGCAAAGACGCAGCGAACAAGCTATTGCTATGGGAGTAGGCATAGCCTGGTCACACCTGCATTTTCACGCGTATAGCCGTCCTTGACTTGTGAAACGCACTTCGCCCCGACGAGGACGACGCCATCTACGCTTAACAGAAATTAACAATTAATGATGTCGTCTCCGATCGCACGGGTCGTCTCAATGATGCGTTTTCGAAGACTGGTCCATTCAGTGGCGCGATGAGAGACCGTTGCTACAAACGCCCACTGTACCTGTCGTACTTACTGCATTTACTAAGCTTACTTTACTTTTTACTTAATTTCTTCACAAGCACACGCGAGGGGGGGGGGGGGGGGCGGTCCCATGTCGTTGATATACATGCATAGAGTCTGCTTAAACTGCCAATATTTATTATCGATCGCGTGACGTAGAGGAAAGCAGAAGCTTGACCCCCCCCGGTCGGGCCGGTGAACCCTCCCCCCCCCCCCCCCTGAAAAAAATTTCTGGCTACGCCCCTGAGAGGGGACACTCCCATAGGGGCCAGCGGCCCAATTGACTGCAGCGTACCAAGCAGTCGGCGTCAATCACTTCCGGTTTCGGTTTTGGGCGCGCGTATTTTGAACGCAAGCTAGCACGCCTCCCCCCCCCCCCCTCGTTCTTTTTTTTTTTGTCTTCGTGCTGTATCGGTTTATTATTTAGCAAAAATGGTTGCGAACGATCTCGTAAAGTCCCATCGGATCTGTGCCACGTGCAATTTCACAAAGTAGACGCAAGACCTTTTGTGCAATGAGGAAATATTTATTTTGCTCTATATAAAGGCTCGTTCCGCGCTTTTTCTCCGTTCATCCAACGTTGTCACCCCAGCAGGTAAAGCAGTAGTTCCTGTATGAAGCTCCACCGGACGGCACCAGCTGAAAAAAAGTAAATTACAAGCATATTACATTTGCAAGCACGTAACAGCATGTTACAAGCATGTGTCATTTTGGTATTTAGACATAGGAATACTGCGTGTAGAGGCGAAACGTGCGAAAGCGGTGAATGGGCGGCATTGCAAACAAAAGCAATTCGCTTTTACATACATGGCATAGAAAATACCCGACTCATACCAAACAATACCAATAAATATGAAAACATCTGATTCCTAAGCGTGCCCCCATTTCCGGGCAGTATTTCCTGCACTCTGGCAGCACAAATAATCGGGCGACTTCGCGTTTCCCAAACTTGGCCTCCGGCTACGCGACGGTACGCTACATACATAGAGACGGACGCAACAGGCACTCAAGACAAATGCGTGGGTGCAATGCCTTTTCTCAGTCCTTTAGAAGACGGAATTTTCGAATTACAAGTTTCTGATATGTTCGTCGGCGTTTCGCGCGTTCTGCCGGCGCCAGCAGCACACCCCATGTTATCACTCTTGGCAATTGCCCATCGCGTTTTCAACGGGCGTGAGTACCGAAAGAAGGTATATGTTGTTGCGGAGCCACCAAAAACATCACATACTTGTCCCTCTAAGATTCATTACGCGCCAAACTAACTTTATCACCACGGCCGAGCTGCTTATCGCTAACTGCGTCACAGCGCGCTGTGCGGCCAGCGTGCCTCAAAAGTACCCCAGAGAGTAACGAAATTACTTTTCAGTAATGTCTGGCGTCAGAGAAAGCGGCACAAACTTCTATAGGAAGATGCACTAGACTACGCATCACGGCCGATATCTCGCTAACTGTGACACGGCGCCCTGTGCGGCCAGTGTGGCTCAAAAACCGAAATAAGTTACCATAATCCCCTAGGAAGCGTCGGAAACATGTCTCAGCATGATTCATTAACTCAAATTAACTGCACCAGGATGGCCGAGCTGTTTTTCGCTAACTGCGTCTTAAGTCTCGGTCCCGTGCAGTGAGCCTAATTGCGTCGTAGGTGAAACAAGATTTCTCACCTTGCCGTAGTCCAATAGTGCAGTGGTGTCTTGTCCCAGTGCAGAAGGAACGCGAGAATACGCCGGGAGCCCACGAAACGAGGCTACTTTAAAAAAAAAGGGGGGGACAGACGGGTCGCCGCGGGCGAGCGCTCAAACGCGCGCGCGGCCACACTCGCTGGCTTCGGGGGAGTGTTTGGTGGATGACACGTGTATCTGGCGCGACATTGACCTGTGGCTAGGCAAGGCAAGGAAAATAAGTCGCAAAGCTTAAGTTCATTTATACGCAAAACGTTTTAGTTTTCGCGGCAAAGACTTTAAAAAATCAATTAAAGCCTGTTAACTTAAGTTCACTTTCTTTTTTTTCGATGCTCGCGGCAGCTAACGTTCGGTGTCAAAAGTATAGCGTGGCGTATGGTGACGTGTTTCCTGTTGCCAGTTTTTGCTGAAGTGTCCCCTCTAATTGAATTTCTTTCTCGATGGTTGGGGTGTGATTGCTTCCTGACCTCAAACACAGCTCCCGCTTGATCTATCAGTCAAACGCTCAATGTGGCAGTGTTGCCGAGCTTAAGTTGTGCTTTGCGCCACATTATCATTTGATAGGGAAGAGAAGTTAACGAAAACAGATGTATGTCTTAAAAAACTGGGCTTTTGCTTAGCCCATTCAAGAGCAGTCTCGATATCACACGCTTTTCTCGGTCGGTGCATTTCACTTGTGTTTAGCACGCATTTTCAAGGCGCTCCTCGGCCGCCGAAAGGTGGAGTAGTGTTCATGAAACGCTTTGAATAAAGGAAGGCTCCTTGCCTCGACTGGAGTGAAGCGTTGAGTGAAGGCGTGTTCGCGCGTGCAAGGGAGGAAAGCGAGGAGGAAACATGCCGTATACCGTCACGCACGTGGCGCCAGGGGGACGGGAGGGACGGGGTGTGGCGTTGTACTGTGGCAGCAAAGGCGCATTGCGCCGCCGCGCGCGTCCTGTCTTGAAAGTGATCTGCGTTGGAGGCTGAGTATACGTGTGACGGTGGCTCATACATTTGTGCGTTTGGCGTTCTCGTCACACAGGTTGCGCTGAAGCGATACACAGCACGTAGGTAACTTCGCTCCCTTCTGCCACCACGCTTCCTCTAACCAGCGTTTTGACAGCGAGTGTCCGCGGTCATCGAGTGTAATATGTTCATGTTTGGCTGTGCGCGCTGACATCATGTTTGTTATTTAGATAGTAAGTGAATGTTTGCAAGTTTATACAGCCGATAAAGCTAATATCCTTACTTCGTCTAGATGTCTGCGCATTTGCTATCGCAATCGATGGTTTGCCTTGCAGGCGAAACTGCAACTTTTAGTCATAGCAAACATCACCAATCCTTTTCCTTATATTATACGTATATATTTTACATATTTTACACCGAATAATTTTAGACCTTTTTACAGCCATGTTACATCTGCCATTAACCCTTCTTCCAGTCACTGAGAATTAAATTACTTCTCATCACCACATGAATGGAGCTCTTTGTGCAGGCAGCCCACTAAAACTGCACATAATCAATTGATCAAAGATATGGGTGGTCAGTTGGCAAATTTCAGTAGTATTTTTTTAATTGTGGCCTTTGCAAAAATTACGTATGTAAGTGTGCCATTGTGCCAAGGCGCTACGAGCCCGTTGTAAAAGTGTCTCAGATATATCCCGGTGCCCTGGAATATCTGTGAATGCGACCAATGTTGAATTTAGCTAACAATGCGGGAACGCTATGGTAAGATTGTGTGCGACTCTAAATGAATGTTATTGCTTCTTCAGTGCTTATTTTCTGCTACATCGCCGGGATTTGCATGTCTTTTTGCTGTTGCTTACGTGTCATTGCTCAGGAACCACACAAAACGCGCGTTCCACAAAAATACAGTCGGTTTGCCTTCCGGCTCTCGGTGCTGGTCGTCCATTTCTGGACAGCCAGCCACCGTTTTGCAGCCGTTTACGTAATGTCTGGTGGCAACGGTGGTGACAGTGATGACTGCGTTGACAGCGGTATGGAGCGCATGGTAACGGTGGTCTCGGCGTCCAGTTTGATGAGACCACAGCTTGTTTGGTTTCACTGGAAGCACTAGCGGTAAAAAAATTTATTATGGGGTTTTACGGGCCAAAACTACGATCTGATTATGAGGCACACCGTGGTGGGGGACTCCGGAAATTCGGACCACCCGGGGTTCTTTAACTTGCACCTAAATCTAAGTACACGGGTGTTTTCGCATTTCGCCCTCATCGAAATACGGCCGCCGTGGTCGGGATTCGATCCACGGCCTTGTGCTCAGCAGCCCAACACCATCGCCACTGAGCAACCACGGCGGGTCCACTAGCGGTACTTTCGCATTTGCGGCATCTTGCAACAATCAACAAGTCTACTGATAATTCCGCTCGGCTGTAACGGCAATAAGGTAATCATGATTTTCAAGTCGCAAACCGAACCCAATCTTGTAATGCTCGCTGAGGAGCTATAGGCATAACTATGGTACAATAGACTTGCTAAGGCTGACACTATTCATGCAGTATACATTTATCAGGGATCACAGGCGTCAATGTCCAAGAATGCTGGAAGTTAGTCTATGACGTCATCCCTTAACGAAAGAATTCAAACTTCGTAAACGGAAGCCACCAAAATCTCCTTAGAAGCGGGCACAGGTCACGAAAGCTTCAACATGATTAGATTTTTGCAACGTTTACAAAATGGTTGTCATGTCAGTTTGTACCTCGTGAACATCAAAGAACATCCAGCAATATAGAATTCAAAAAAGAAACCCGGGGCACTGTAACGTAAAGCTACTCCATGCTTTCCCATTTCATTTCCGCAACGAATTTAGTTTTCATTCCAGTATGACACAAACGCAGTGACCCACTTTGGTATGAAAAAGATTCGTTGAAGTGCAGCACATACCCTGTGGCACATGCGCAATGACTCAAGTTGGTGCGAAAGAAGTTAGATACAAAGATACAGGAAACTTAGTCCAGTTCCCGAAGAATCACCTTGTGTGGGCAAATAAAAGTCCGGGAATATTTTTTGCTGCTAATTATTTCTGTTTTATAATTGTTCTAATCCATTTATTTGAAATATTGAGTGAATGTACCTGCTAGGGCTCATTTCTTCCCTAAATTTATATCTGTCCTATTTCGTGCCACGGAATAATATAATTTATAGAGCTTCTATTGTTTACTTCAAGTATGTGGACACATAGAACACGAGCAGCGCAAGGCCATTTTCATCAATTTAAGCGCGTTGACCCAAAGTAATCATCATTGTGTGTATGTGTGTGTGTATGTTCTTATTTTTCTTTGTTTTATCCCCTGCAGTAAAAACCAGCATCTGAATCGCTTGTGTGTTTTGGCTGCCGGCTTCCCCCTTATTGCTTGCGTTCAGCTATTACGTGGAACTTTGGACAAAAAAGCGGCTATATTATTTGAAGGAAAATAAAGTGGCCGTACAGAAAACGTAGTGTGTTTCAAAATAGTTTTGATCTGTTTTGCTTTTGATGTACGCAACTTTCTTTCTTTATGGCATGTAATGTCTGTTGTGGAACTTGAACAAAGTAGATGAGACACATTTTATCCCTCTCAGACACGCCCTGTCAAAGCAGGCTATATTTAGTTTAATTAGAAAGCATTGTTACCTTTTATTCTCAGTTGTTTGGGCCAGTCGTTTATTTTTCTTTGCCGTGATTTCAAATTTAGAATTGAAATAGGTTTTATTGAGACGAGAATAAAGTTGGGATAATCTCGGTGCATCTTGTTTTGTTTCTCTCTGTGTAAAACAGTGATAGCTATTTGTTTCCATCGCTCAGTACGAGAGCGTCCAGTCACGTATCCGCCCAACGTTACCACAGCGTGGCATTCGAGATGACATTCACATGTAATTGCCCCTGGCACCATTATGCAAATTAATTTATGTAAATTGATATTTAGGTCGCAGGTCAAGAGGCACTTGCTCTGTTAAAGGCAACCGCTCAATATTTAGTTTTGACGCTCTCGCCTGGGCTCTTCAAATTGACTCCGAGGCCAAATGTATTGCTACAATCAATCTATCGAGCAAAATGACGTTGTGCTAGCTGTGCGATTTGAGTGATTTCATTTTCTTAATATCTATACAGTTCATTCATTGCGTTTGGCACCTGTGAATACTGTGAGCTACAGTGCAAACTGCGTGGCATTGTCGTCACGACGTCTATGGTGGTGCTGCCGTTGTCAATGCTTTCGACGTAGTTTTGCCCTGACAACCTTGTTCTCGGTGCATCCTATATTGTGGGTATGTGATATGCTGAGGTTTGCCGTTATCGTAGTCATGCACGCCTCCTTTGTGCCGCAGACGTTGGTTGCGCATGCATGACATCGAAGGATTATGCGAACACGCACCGCCACCTTGCCAAGAAGAACTTCTATGAGATGCACATAATGTAATTATGGCAACTGCCGTATTGCTCGTTCCAGCTTCTAAAATATATACACAAATGCCACTGCTTTCAGAGCCTGTGTGGAGCACAAATCGTTGTGCGATAGCTCTGTGGTTTGTCCACTTGACACTCAAAGTCACAAGGCTTCATTGACAGGGCTTGAAATTCGATTAGTGGCGGTTTTCTTTGTTTTCATGTTGTGGCAATTGTGAAGCTAGGGATGGCGAGGGGCATTCATGAAGAAGGCAATCAACATTGTTTGTCGTCAAATAGAATGGCTGTGGACAGCGTAACAAAAAGGTTTGAAAGATGCGACGGGCGACAAACCAAGCCTAATTTCGAGGATTGAGCTGATGTCATAGTAAAACGGTGTAGATTATGGAAAATGGTGGTGCAATTTTTCTGGTACACATAAAATGCCCACGATAGTCAAAATAAACCGAGAGACTACGTGCGACACCTGATACAACAGGCCGGGGACACAGCAAGTACCCCGGGAGCCATGGACACAGGACTCCTTCCCGCACAGGCTGAGGACATCTCCGATTGCATAAATGTTTCCTGCTCCTTCACTACGAGATCTCTTTAACGCTGTTGTCGCTATGGGATGTTGAACTCCACGAATGAGTGAAAATGGGATGCGCGGAACGGCTACTTCAACAATGCAGTCAACAAAATCAAGTCATAAGGATTTTGTTGAATACCTACTGGGTCATTTCGGCAAAAATTGTGTCATAAAAAGTTATGAGTGCTTTTTTTGCTGTGTGGCTATTGATGAATTATTGAAGTGTTCTAAAGGTTCAGTGTGGGCATTTGGGCTTGCTCTTTCATCGTTGTGAATGATTTCGTTCCAGCGCAACTATTACATTGACGCAGATAAGAACAAGACAAACACACACAGCGATAACTTCCACCAAATAGAAATTGCTAGAACCGAGCGACACTTATACATCTCGCACATACGTTACAGTCACATCTTCATTGGCAGTCGTAAAAGATCAGCTCTCAATAGATACAGTACCCCCAAGTCAAAGAACCAGTCACTATTAGCACGCGTAGAAAATCGTTTTTAGTTAGCACAGTGCAAATTACTTCTCGCGCTCATATATGCTTCGTCGCATGCGTTAATGTCCGCCCTTTCTATGATGAGGCGAGTTCAATTACATTTTTTTATTTCCAGAAACACCGGTATCTTGAAACGCCGAACGCGCCCACACTTGTGTCAATGAAGGGTAAGAAAACTAGCCGGCCACAATTTCTTCACTATGCTAGAATGCTCCCTCAAAATCTTTGACGCATCAGTCAGTCTGCCCTGTGTACTTCTCCCAGAACATTCATTTGCCAAAAGTATGCATATTGAATATATGACTGACGTCTTGCATTAAAAAAGCTTACTTCGTTTGTTCTGTTCACATCCGTTCTATGCTGCACAATACTGCATACGTACTATATCGCTCGAAATCAGTTGCAACGCGGTATGGTCTTTACTGCACAGGAACGCAATAACTGCATTTTTTATTTTTCTCGGGCTCTGTGCTTGCTGACTATGAAGACGTAGATGGTCGTGAAAATGTTTCCCTGAGCAGCCCTTCAGCAACCAACACGGTCACATTGCTTGGAAACCTCTTCTAATCTTGCTATATGAGGTTTAAAACGGCCGTAC
This sequence comes from Dermacentor silvarum, assembly GCF_013339745.2. Taxonomy (NCBI): domain Eukaryota; kingdom Metazoa; phylum Arthropoda; class Arachnida; order Ixodida; family Ixodidae; genus Dermacentor; species Dermacentor silvarum. The sequence continues at coordinate 36,137,888 of NC_051162.1, forward strand.
ATTGAATGAGGGCAATACTTTTTGGTACATTGCTAAAACATCTGTTTGTTATTGTTCTTTTAAGAAGTTCGAACACGCTCAATGGCATGACGTAAACGGTTTATTATCTCGAGGATAATGATACCAACAAGCGTGGTCGTAAAGTTGAAATAGATTATGCAGTTTTAGATGCCAAAACCACGCTCTGATTATGAGGCACCCCATAGTGGGGGACTCTGGAATAATTTGGATCGCATGGGGCTCTTTACCCTACACGGGTGTTATCGCATTTTGCCCCCATCTAAATGTGGCCGCCGTGGCCGGCATTTGATCCCGCGACCTCATGCTTAGCAGACCATCACCATAGCCACTAAGCAACTCCGGCTGGTACGTGTGGTTGTCGGAATACGCAGATCCGATATCGGGACATCGACGAAACAGATAATTACATTTAATGGCCTCTCGAAAGTATCTTCTCGAGGACTACATAGTTCACAAATGACATCTATCACACTCGCACATTTCTGTCGAAAACAGTTGGAGGTACCTCAAGCTACAGTAAAAAAATCGCCAGCAAATCTGAAAACTCTACATAATGATGTGCCTTTGCGACGTTCAGTTAGGTCTCTGTCCAGTTTAGCGAAGTAAAAGCTACCCAAGACAGGAGCTGAGCAGATCCCAATACATACCACCTGCTATTGCAAATAAGAACATTATCCCTCTGGATAAATGCTGAAGTCAGCTTGTATTTTAGTTATTTTAAAAAGCTTTTGACTGAACTGCCAGCTTTCTTGCGAAACCGAAGGGTGCCGAATTCTTCAATACTTTCCCCAACTCAAGAGACCACAAGCACTCACTTTGAGACTACTTCAAACGAATACATACCCCACACCCAAACGCCTACACTACTACATGGCGGAACGATTCCCCTGTACACAGTGCGCGAACTGTAATGAAACACTTGACCTCAAACATATGCTCTGGCCATGCGACCGAACTACCAATGCCGATTACAGTCAGGACCTGGCCAGGTTCGAGGCTGCCATTCGCAGTCCGGATCTGGTTGAACAACTTTGGGCAGTCCAGCAAGCCCACGACGCGGCCTCGAAGCTCAGTCTTCCGGTCCCGACGTGGGATTAGCCTTTCGATGGGTCACCCCATAGCCTTGCAGAACCAAATAAAGTTCTCCCTCCATCCATCCACGACGCAAGTTAGTGAGCCTGCGGAATCGAGTAATAAACGTACTTTAGGTCATCGGAGAAATGCTTTCAGTACCGTGTCAGGGTGCATTTCGACAAATTCTAAAACATGGGACGCGCTTTCTGCAAAGAATGAGTTGCTGATGTTAAATGAATAATTTTGTGGTGTAAGTGAACTTAGACAGACTTCTGGAATGTACTTTTCACTAAAATTACTTCCTTTAGGGTACGTCATATTTTGAGCATTTTTGCGCTTAAAATGCTTTTAAACGCATGTTTAGAAGCATTTCGATGTCCATTACTGCCTTCTCTATGTCGTTTAAAACCTTATAGTGATTCATTTTGTAGCACATTTCAACTGCTCTGACTTCGACTTTGTTTAGAGCACGCCATTTATGTTTTGGAAAAACGACTTGCACGTCTTCCTTGACGTTTGCTAGAAAGCATTAATGAGGGGAGGTAGCGACTCCACTCGCTTTATTGGCTGACAGAACACACAGCGACTGATCGCTTCGGTATACGTTTTAGTGAGATTTTCAAAGGTTGTTATTTCAGGGTTATTGATAAGCTCGATATTTTCGACCATACTGCTAGATCTTTAAGCCTGTCAGGAAGACGCATATTTCATGTAAGAAATATGAACCGAGAAATTATACGCATATGGTGCTTGCTTAACGCTTGGATGATTTATCATTTCCTATAGAGGAGGAACAAGATGTGAGCACTGGCTGTTGTTTACTCAGGAGCTCAAGCCCTAGATGATTAAAAGCCATCACAGTGTACATATTTTCAGGTTTCTCTCGAGGTTCCCATGGCTGTATTATACTTGAGCGGCAGAATACTCTTCGGCGAAATATGGGGCATGTACCCGTGGGCGTCACGTCTATGGCCATCCTCATCGTTTTCGGACTGTATATTTTAGACTCTGGCACTCCATGCAATACTGAACTTCCTCGTAAGTAGATGGTTCAAAGCTATAATAGTAGAAGAAATTTGCAGCGTAAACCATAAACAGTGAAATGTTTTCTCTTTCTGCCGTCCGCCTGTGCGCTGTTTTGTATAGATGTTGTGCGTCAATACTGCAGATTTTGATTAGAGCGCACGAAGATACTGGTTAGCCAAAGCAACTCCTTCACCGAGACCCATTTCAAATCTCCATCGGACGGTGACCTAACAAAAAGCACACTATCAATTGTGCATAAAAGGCCAGTGAACTTTTCTGTCTGTACAGTGCGCTGAACATTTCAACGTCGGTAGATACGACACAACTAAACCACATTCTCATGAAGTTTCATAAGCTGTAGTTGTACTTTAATCACTATGCGAATATTTACACTTCTAGCGTTTCGTTGCGTGTCAACATAGGTGCCTATTCATTTTTTTCTGCCGTTTAGGAGTTTGGTTAAGCAATATTCAAATTCTATGTCTCACTCACCTTGCTATGGTGCTCCAGAAGTGTCCGGAATGCGACTTCAACAATTATCTACTACTGTTGTGAACGCAAGAACTAGAAATAACGGCCGAACGGGTGTCGTCATTTCATAGTCACTACGGCCCTGTCGTGTTGCGAAATTGGGAACAGAAACACAGGAAATTGTACCTTGAGGTGGTGCCAAATTTTCTATTTGAGCCTTTCATTCTTCTTCTTCTGACCTAAAGTAATATTTCGCTTTTAGTGGCAGATTCCTGTGACATGTTGGTTGGCAATAATAAACATAGATGGAAATGAACCAGGGGAGCTTTTGGAAGGCTAAGCTACGCTAGGTGAGGGGAGTGAGTTAGAGAGTTTTGCGAAAGAGAGAGCTGGAACAAAGACAAGCACGCACGCGCGCAGCGCACACGCAGTTGCGTTTGTAGAAGCAAGTCTCTGTAAAAATGAAGAAAAAATAAGAAATAAAAGAAAACTGGAAGCGCCAGTTCAATAATAACTCACATAAACTAGAATTTATCTGTTATTCCCCGTCCACCTATTCACAAATATTGTTTGATGTAATAGTTCAGCGGAAATCCGCTAAGTGGAGATAAGTAATTAAAGGGAAACTGAGACTTCCACCCAAATGTAGCAATTTGCTACAATGGAAACCCAACCGGGTTCCTCGAAAGAAAGCCTCGCAGTTGAAGAGAAATTCGTCCTGGTCCGGGACTCGAACGCGGACCACCGCCTTACCGGGGCAGCCGCTCTACCATCTGAGCTAACCAGCGGCTAGCAGATGGCAGGGCGAAGTCGAATTTGTCGACTACTAGAAGCAAAGGCAAGTGTTTGATGTAATAGTTCAGCGGAAATCCGCTAGGTGGAGATAAGTAATTAAAGGGAATGTGAGACATCCACCCAAATGTAGCAATTTGCTACAATGGAAACCCAACCGGGTTCCTCGAAAGAAAGCCTCGCAGTTGAAGAAAAATTCGTCCTGGTCCGGGACTCGAACCCGGGACCACCGCCTGTCCGGGGCAGCCGCTCTATCATCTGAGCTAACCAGGCGGCTAGCAGATGGCAGGGCGAAGTCGAATTTGTCGACAACTCGAAGCAAAGGCAAGTGTTTGATGTAATAGTTCAGTGGAAATGCGCTAGGTGGAGTAAGTAATTAAAGGGAAACTGAGACTACATTAATTTATAATTCTGTTTTCTTGGTATATTGAACTACCTGGTTACTGACCAATCCCCCAGTGTGGCTTTGTGTCACTAACATCTAGGTTCTACAACTACATCTACAACTCGGTTACAATGTTTATCTTTTCGCGGTGACCATTTTCTACCGGCTAACCATTGTTACTGAGTTACCAGCTCGGAGCGAGACGTGCTTTTTTCTAGAAACTTTCTCGATGTTGTCGCAGAAAATTGTATGATCAGATTGAGGGCGCGACCGAAGTAGTGGTGTACATTATGGAACGTACGCAAATAGCCGAAACTGCCCTAGAACGCACGATGAGTCACGAATAGCCGACGTCACTTGGAGCGTACATCAGATTTCACTACAACATGGCAATATTCTGCGATTGGCATACATAGGACAAGACACTATTTTGAGTTTTTTTCTCGCCAGAGAGCTTACGCGGCTCACTCAACTGTCTACTTGGTTTTCTGGAAACACTTGGGCGACGAGAGATAATAGGTTGTCCACGGTAGTGAAGATGATCAATCAAGATCGCGCGAACGAGTAAAATAGGCTGCGTCTATAAGCCATACGCTTTTATACAACATCTGTTGACGCCTGTCCTATTTCATCTCAATATATCTCAGCTGCTAAGTAGTTTGATAGCTCAGAAACTACTGTAATTTCTACTTTACCACTTGAACCGCAGCTGTTGGACCTCGTCTTCTGCGAGCAAAAGCACTTTTTGGTGAAGGCATGAGAGTGTGCAAGAAGGAAATTGTCGCGTACGCAAATACCATCCCATCTCAGAAAATACGTAAGGTGAGTTTACTTTGAAGTCCTTCTAAAAAAATATTTACATTGTGGTTTTAATACCTGGTACTACAAAAGTAAACGGCTGCTGCTTGTTTGTATTGTATACGCATCATATGCAGGATATGGGCTTCAATTAAGAATGAGGACGGTAATATTACGGACAAGTATGCCCTCTCTCCCAGTGCTTTAGATAAGATACTCAGCGTGATAACCACAGACCTCAACTGGCCCCTCTACACATTTAGCCCCGATCCCTAAGTGCCATCACGTGAACTTAGAACACGTGATGCCTAGTCAAGTTAGCATAGCAGGCCCGTGGAGTAGCCATCGCAGGTTTGTCGTAGTGACTGTCATGGTTATTAGGGCTGGTGTGGCGTGAAAGGCACGGAGTAATACTATCGTTTTCCCCGAGTGAACCATTTAAAATATCAGAAACTACGCGGTAGGATTACGCATTAAAACTAAGTGGCAGTGTCATTTAAAGGTCGTATATTGCTTTGCACGATTGTTCACGGATGACAGTTAAACAAGAGAAATTCTTTTCACTCTAAAGCCCCATTGCACTCAACATGAGTTACTACGTGCGAGCCACGGTCGCATCTCTCTGCTGGTCAAGCTGGTGGCGCCGACGTGCAATGTGGCCGAGCAATGTCCGACAACATTCCCAATTTAAGCTACGACAACTATTCTTTATACAATATTTTGATTTCTTGAGATCAGAAGCAGTCGCCATCGTAACTCAGAAGTGTCCTTCCAATGTACCCACAAAATACACAGAATTTTCCGATCGTCTCTACCAGAGGGTCTGCTAGTATTAGCCAGCCTTATGCACCTATTCATGTTCCCTTCATTTGCTTGTAGCATTTATCGCAAGAAGTGTAAGGGCTACGGAGACAGAATTAAAGAAGCCGGTATTTGTACTAACAGCTGAGAATTGGTATTGGCATAACGGGATGTTGCGCTGCCTGGGCGGTAGCTACCGCCATCGGTAGGTTGACAGGGGATCATATAATGGTGATTTGACATCAAATAAAAAAGACGTATTTCGTCACTGGTGATTAGAGTCTATGCACGCTCAACTAAGTGGCTGCTATCAGTATGTGAGTGAAACTCCTCTTAATGAGATGCGACATGGTCACGTGTATAAATTCAGTGTGCCCAAACCCACGTTAATAATGTGAACCCCGAAAGGGCCTTAGGGAGCCTCCAGGCTCATGCGTCTTAGGCATGCGACAAAAGTCGGGTGCAGTGGTGTTCCTTGAAAGGAGGCCTACGTCAAAGCATTTCGTGTCAGGCCGTTCCGCAAAGGCCTGCCCTGGCAACTTGTTCAGTTTTGTCTGCTGTTCTGGTTCAGTGGGATCTTCAATAAAAGGTAGGCGCCACACTGGTTAAACTTGATGCCTTATTGCACAAGCCTTTATTTTTTTATTTATTTACACTTTTAAAGACAGATTTGAGACACGTACAATACTTCGAGTGCTACGGCTAAAGGCAAGAGAATGTCTGACAAAGGTCGTAAGGCCAAAACATGTACATTCACACTTAGGTAGACAACAGCGGAAATAAGGCAGTAATGAAGCGAATAAATCTAACAAATATAATGTGGGCTAGTAAAATGGAGGAGACATCAGGGCATCATAAACCGCGATAGCGTGGAATACAAGATGAGTGAAACACAATAGGTTGATTGATATGCACATGACGGTTTCGACGACGTAGAATAGAAATACCACGACATGCGCTCCTCAAGTGGGTGTCGTGTAGTTTGGCGGGACATCCACTACCCAAAACGTGTCACGTGGGTAGCGGGTCTCAAGGAGGGGTTGATTAATTCTCCAAAAGTAAAATGGATTTGGAGGACGCTTTTGAGTTTGGTAAAATTTTGATTGCTGTTTTCATGCGGTGTTTAGACAGGAGGAAACAAGGAAACTCTTAACTTTCTTGGAACGTACGCAGCGATAGGGTTAGGGCGCTTTCTTTGCATGTTTTGACTACCACCGGTAATAGCGAAATACAGCAAGCATTTTTAGTGACCGTTATTTGACCTAGATATAAGAGAATATACCGTGTGCAGCCCAAACCTTACTTATCTGTCGGCAGAGGAGAGTAAAATGCAACAAAGCACCACGGCGCTAAGAGCAAGTTGGAACTGCCCCTTTTCGAATCAATAAAACTATTTCAATAAACTGCAATAAAACCGAGCACCAACTAGCCCAACAAAAAGTTCTGCTTGAAAACTGCTTCACACGAAGGTATTTTAATTGAATTCCATGAACATCATTATGGTGCTGACTGAATTATAAACAGGATATCGTACTGCGCAGTGCGTCGTTTTCTTCAGTTCAATTCCTAGAATGTGGCCTGACCCTACCCATGACAGGGGAAAATGGTGACCACCCTAAAAGGCTTTTGCCCTGCCTTGAGAATCAGCGGATTCCGATTATCGCCGTACTAGCGTAGCGTAATAGTGCCGAAGATGAACTTTCAACTATGCTTAAGTGGACACAGCCCTGCACTTATTTCAATGTACACAAAACGTTCACTGTGGTAGTATCGGGCAACTGGTGCCAACGGAAAAGTTAATCAGCTGCGTTTTTGCCCACTTTGAAGGAGTCTAACAGCAGGCCCAACGGTCGAATGCCGCAGTGTTTCTCCTCACGCAACGCCAAGATCTGGCACTCATCGCTGAAAATACATCTTTGTCGCTCAACGCAATCAAAGATAATGGTACCCGAAAACCACGAAGATGTACTGAAAACCCTGAGAGTGGACCTAACTAATTTTCTAAAAAAGCATTTTTTACAATCCACTTCCGGTTTTCGTTACCAGTGCGTTATACGTGTCGTCATCATGAGAGGCAGGGCCGTCACACGGGAGCCTGACATCACGTCATTTTGGCAATCGTATTTAAGGCCAGCTTTACACAGCTGTTATTTACCCAGTCCCGTCATCGTCAAAGCACCAGCGTCGCTCAAGAAAATGCGTTTCCTCTTTCGTGTTTCCTTGAATACTAGATGTCAATGAGGGCACCGGCTTTAGAGCGTTCCATTTTTGAGGAGACACTGTCAAAAATGTCGTAGTTTCGCCCGAAAGGCGAAGCATCAATTGCGATAGCAAATTGGTAGAGAGCTATTCGGAGTAGGGATAGTAGAGTAGTTTTATCGGCCGCATAAACTTGGACACATTCGCTTTCTAACTGAATTGACAAGCGTGGTGTCATCGCGCACAAGCAAACATGAATAGATCCCACTGAATGACCGCAGACAACGACTGTCAAAACGCTGGCGCGGCCGCTGCAGCGGGCGAAGAATCGTGCGGTCTATCGCTTCAACGGAAACTGAGCGGCGAATGGACAGCGCATAAAGGTCAGAGCCGTGTGGAGACACGGCCGCGCTCGACTGGCGCGCGCGCTCGCTCGCTTCTTAAGAAGCGAGTGCCCGTGCCAGTCGAGCCCGGCCGTGGTGGAGATAAAGAGACGGTGCAGCCAGTGCAAGCGTATTTGTTGGCAGAGTAGAAGCTGCTCCCCCCGTCCATCCCGCGCTGCCTCCCCGCTGTTTTTTTTTTTTTTTTTGCTTTCGCGTGGGAGATTGCGTTGCCAGTTCTCCTTGCGCTGGGTTGCAAGATAAGCATTTGGTGCCGTAGCACAGCGTCGCCCCGCCTCCCTCCCCCCCATACCCCTACGGCCTTTTGGGCGACAATCGCGTTTGCTTTCCGCCATGCGTTGGCTCTCCGTGATAGCGCGCGTCCCCCGCGCGCTTTTACTCGTACGGCGCGCGGCGACGATTTAATCGCCCTTGGAATCTATACGGAACCTGACGGCGACGGCGACGACGACGCCGACGGCAAAAATCCCGTTGAAGTGTACATATAATTGCTATCGCAATAAAAAGCGCTCTATTTTGACAAACCCAGGTGACGCGATACTGACGGTTCGCTGCGCATGACGGCTGCGTAAGTCACGGCTTACGCTACCACACACGTTCGGCCAGATGCAGCATCATTTCAGACCACCGAGCAAGCCGGAGCAAGTGCCGAAAGGTTGCCATGTCCTGCCCCCATGAGCCCAATTTCTGTGTCGTGAGGTCACGACGCATACACGTCCTGGGAAAGGAAATCAAAATTAGGTGGTAGAAAGATTTCCCAGAATACTACTTTGATTGTATTCTGAGGCGTGCCAGTATTTTATAGACTGGGTAATTACCTCAATTTAACGCAGAAGTAGTAATAAAAATTAGACATGTCCACAAGTAGTCTTGCATTTTTGACACTAGAGCACTGCACGGGCCGATTTTTTCAACCCGGGCCCAGGCCTGGGCCCGTTTTTACGTTGGGCTGATCGCCCGAGCCCGATCAAAACTTTTATGGCGAGACCCGGGCCCGGCCCGGGCCCGGAAATAATCTACGTTACCCGCCCGGCCCGGCCCACCACCCCTTCACCTTAGGCCCGAGCCCGGCCCGAGCCCAACTCGAAACCGGCCCGAACCTGGCCCAAGACCGAAAAATAATGTTTTTCAGAGTTCAGACGCCCGAGAAAAACTCGCTGCACGTTACATGCACACCACCAGAAAGCCCGAGCCCAGCCCGGGCCCGCGTCAAAAAACCCGAGCCCGGTCCGGGCCCGGGTAAAAAAGCACACGCCGTGCCCGAGCCCAGCCCGAGCCCGTGAAAAAAATCACAGCATATCCACGGGGTGAATGATGATGAGTGGGCGAAGCTCCGGAGGGAATCATCGGATCTCCCGCTAAAGGGGACGCTAGCACAAACGCGTTAGAAACGTGCAGTACTCTCTAGTAAGGGGGAGCGGCCACAGCGTCTTACGCAGCCATTTACACATGCCGGAACGTGCACCGCGTTTGCCGACGCCATCACATGACTGCTGAGAGAGTATACCCCCCGTATTCATAAACGCTCCTCGACTTGAACTTGACTTGCCACCGCTTTGGGCAGCGCGTTCGAAACGCGTTGAAGGTAAGGCGGAGAGGCCACAGCGTCTTACACCTGCTTCTTACACGGGGGTAACGCGCTAGCACAAACGCGTTAGAAAGGCGCTAGAAACGCGGCCTTTCGTTAATGTTGGGTATTTATTGCCATCGTGGTGCGTGCGTCCATGTCCGCTTCGTGGCGTAGTGGGCTAACGCCGCGCGCTCGGAAGCGAGGGGTCCCTGGTTCGATTCCGCGCTAGGGACATAACTTCGGAATTTTTTTTCTCATTTTTCTCAGACTGGTTACACACTACTACTACGACGACGACGGGGACGAACGGGTGCCGCTATAAGGAGCTTCGCCCCTAAAAACTGTTCTAAGCCCGAGCCCGTGCAGTGCTCTAGTTGACACTGCAGCAGGGTCGTAGAGCGAATTTTTTTTCGTGGGGGGGGGGCAGTGGCACGCACTTAAACTGGTTAGGGAGTGAGAGGGGCTTAACAGGCCATATATATATAATTTTTGGAGGGTCAGCCACGCCACCAAATGCAGCCACTCATATCCCGCATACTGCGTTAGGTTGCTTTAAAGTGTCCAACGGCTCTTTCACTTCTCGCACGCGTTCGTTGTCGACGTGCCCGTCTTAACATAGATGAAGAGAAACAATAGTGAATTGGAACCTAATGATTGTAGCGCTTGCATTACAGTGAACCTGTGTGTGTGTGTGTGGGGGGGGGGGGGGTGTTACAAAACCGTTTCCGTGCGACTGCGAAGGCCAGCGTGCAGTGACATGGTCTGTATCAAATGTTAATCAAACGACAACCAGAGTGAAATTTTCGCTTTGAAACGAAATCTTCATACATCATAAAATAAAAGGAACCATCCGGATTTCTCGTTCCAATAGACAAGAAGTTGCTTGCCTGATTTTGTTTAGTCAGTAATCCGTTACTATGCCGTTTCGCGTCCTGTGTTCATTGGCTCCACGTTCGAGGTCAGCTAGTAGTTTGTACATAGGAAGTTGTGGTAGAAGATTGCGCGCTGCTACGAATTACCGTGCTCAGGGGGCGTAACTTGGAACAACAATCAAACAAAACTATAGTGCTTTTGAATAGAACGCGAACCCAATTCTACCATAACTTTGTCTAATACATCCCTTGCTAACATATTCGGATAGATCTCCAAAATTTGCTTAGGTTCTCCTTAATACTAGAATCTTACGGTATAGGCTCATTTTTAATGTAAACTAACACCATATAGACTGGACATAAAAATAAAGGCATGACTTTAGGGAGAGAAGTTCCAGTGCAGGAAAAATGCAGACTTATACCACAAATGTGCAACCTCGTATTGCGATTGATTTGCTGTAAGATATATTCCCATAGCTGAAATATTTATCCATTTATGTATTAATACATTTTGTAGTCGTGTTTGGTGCTATTGTGTTTAAACGCCTATTCGAATTATGTTTTAAGATATTTATCGACAATTGTGCAGAACTAAAGAATATTTTGAACTCATGCTCTTGAACTCATGCTCAGAATATTCTTTCTAGATTTTGCAGGCTTCATGCTCCGCGTTCAACACCTGCAAAACTCTCGCCCAAGAGGACAATTTGGAACCGGTAAGACACTTTGCACAGCTTCGTTACATTCATGGTACGGTCGGAAATAGAGCGTGTGCACCCGCTAACTACAAAATTGTCTTTCAGTTTTGACAACTCACACTTGGAAGTATAGTTGAACCCCGTACGTTCTTTAGAGGACCATACAAAGACAATGGATGATTCGGGAAAACGTACCTTGCGATAACGCTTACGAGAGCACTTCAGATGAAAAAAAAGACTAATTTCGCACAAAACTTTATTTGAAGGTGAATACAAAGCAGACTTCACTTCTGAAAACTCGATTAAATGTGGCTATCACGGCCTGGCAGTTGAATAGCATGTTAAACAGTATTTTCGGGAGCCATCGTAGCAGGCAACACATTCGTAGCAGTCTCTTTTTGGGGCGGTCGTAGCCGTGAATCACGCCGTGCGGCTTGTGATTCCCACCTGCCGGTCGGACAGGTGGTTACATAATGGCATTTTATTTCTAAGTATTGCCAGTCCTTTTTCAGTTTCCGCCCAGCCATGTATATCGAAGTAAGAGTCCAAGGTATTGAAGGCCAAGAAAGCGTCGACGAAGCTGGGTGTGGGGCGACCGCTTGTGCCTTCCGTTTCAAAGGCCAATAAGTCCAAGGCCATTGAAACTGTCCAACTTTGTCTACTTGAAGAAGTTGGGTTGCTGCAAGACGGTAGTTTCCACCATACATCGAGTGTTGCACTTGTTTCACTACGAATGCGTGACTCGATGGTCGCCCATACCAAAGCCGAGCAAAACACAATAAAAATACACGAATTGGTCATTCAACAGTATCAGCACAAACAAAAGTATTTTTCACTCGCGGCTGATAGTTTTTGATGATAGTTGCCAAATTAGATTTTGGCGGCAGATACTTCTTTTTCATGTTGCTTTGATAACACTGCAAGGAGTCGGTGCGTGACTGCCTGTGGAAGGCCTTCGAGATTTCCAGAGATTTCTATATAACTATGTAGAGTCGATTTGCGGTTGAGTTGATGGTCGTGGAATCAGCTCGTGTAGAGAGAGAGAGAGAGAGAGAGAAAGAAAGGGAAAGAAAGAGAAGGAGGCTAGCCAGTGTAAATACAGTGTAGCAGCACACAATTCGCAGTTCCGTCGAAAGGGCGTCGATTCGAGGGTCTTCGAAATGCCCGTGTGACAGCGGTCTTATTTTCAATAGTCTGACTCACGCTGGCCGCTTAATGTATGCTCTCACTTCTACCTACTGAAATGTTCGTTCTTACAGCGTCCCTTTTACTGGCAACTGCGAATGCCAGAATGGTGCTTCTGGATTTACCAATACAAGTGGAAAGCGCTTTCAAAAGTGACCAAAGTCAACCTGATATAATTATCAATGTGCCGGTAAATCAAAGTCATATATTTGAATGCATTTTATTGTTTTTAGGCCTACCAGTGCTTGGTGTCTCAAGCCCAAAGTACGGTACGTAAAATAAACGTCTTTTGTACTTGCGGGTTGTAGGTTTAGGTTTCCTCAATGTAAGAAAATAGTGAGCCTTTTTGCACAATGTTCCCGACACACGTCCATTGCTAATGTTTAAAGGGACAGCAAAACGAGACACTGAATCACTAGATATTATTAAAGTATTATTCAGGAACGGTACTTTCGCTGATTTCACGGTAATAGAATAATTATTAGAAGAGAAAGTGATGGTAAAAGCTTCATTGTTGAATTTGGTGCCAGAATCCCAAATCCGAAGCGTATCTTGTGTTTTCACTGATCGCAAAAAAATGGCCGCCATTCCGCCCAGTGAACGTGAATGTCCAGCAAAGCTGTATTAAACCCCACGCATGGTCGAGCATTGTATTCACGCTGTTCTTTTGGTGACTTTCATTTCCGTGGTCCACCCATGGCAGTCTTAGAATGAACTGAATGAGTTGCTATACGTGTCTCCATTTTATATATGAAAGCGCGGTGACGTCACTGAGTATATATATATATATATATATATATATATATATATACACGGTGTTGCGCTTCCGAGCACGAGGTCGTGGGATCAAATCCCAGCCGCCATAGCAGGATTCGAATGAGGGCGAAATGCAAAAATTGCCGACTCCCGTGCTTTGGGGGCATGTTATAGATCTCCAGGATGTTGAAATTTCTGGAGTAAAGCACTACGGCGTGCTTCATAATCAAGTCGTGGTTTTGGAATGTAAAACCGCATAGTTTAATTTTAACCTAATCAGTGAGCAGGTTTTGCGGAGCTATTTGAGCAGACAGTAATTGTTAACGATACTATCTCTGCAACTAACAAGTTTACTACTTACGACAGTACCCTGAGGCTTCCAAATCTTGCTATTTTTGCTGCCATGAAGCATCTAGAGCTAAGTTTTCGCCGATCGCATAAATATTGAACACCATCTGTCTGCGTTTCGCAATCTACCTCATGTATAGTCATGCAGTACCGTACGAGGACTCGGGAAACTATACAATCCCAAGGATACTCACTACGCTAAACATACCAACACTCAGTTATTCAGCTATTGATTGATATCCTGAAGGGGGCGTCGACATACTAAATTGCTGTTGCGGATACGTGACAAAAGTGGAGCGAGGCTTTAAGACAACGCTTGCCTGGTAAAGAACAACAGGTCTCGTAGGCAAAAAAAAAGTTAGTGACGTTTCACTTCGTGAATGCCTGTTACGCGCCAGCGTATGGGGGCTTTACGCACACGAAGCTGTCTACTAGAGGGACAGCACATGGTCGTAAGACAATGACTGATGCTCGCCCAGGTGAAAGTCAAACCGAAAATGTTACCGCATATCGGGCTATCTATTACGTAGGACATCGGAAATTTATGAGACAGGAATTGCTGAATACGAATCTCCGGGTGGTGTTCGACTTGTGGTCGCACGCTCGACGCTACCAATCCCTCAACGACTATTGGGAGAAAGTGGTTGCCTTTATTGTAGAACTAATGAAGGCCCTTCTACGCGTTCGGCGGGATGCAGTGGCCGTAAACATGGACATTGAGAGGGAATTTTTATAAAAAAAGATGCAACCTGACTGAGAAGCCTTCCAGTTTTTCTGGATTGACACCATTTCCGCCAGCAGAAAGAACGCGTTCGAATGGCACTGCTCTCCAAGGAAGCCCCAACCGTCTCATTTATTTTCTCGCAGCGCATCTAAAAAGATTATCCGTGAGAATAGAAGCTGGTGAGTTCATCGAATGGTTCGCTCAACCACAATTACAATGGCCTAGGGAATTGGACGTGCGTTCCACAGCTTAATAATGAACCAGAATTTGACATGTAACAAGGCCTCCTCCAAACACCAAGTAAACCTCACACACTCATGAACTTACCTAACTGCAGCAATCTGCATTCTCCTGCACCTCATGCCTTGGGTATTTTGATTTACGAATTGAACTCGTTGTCCGCAAATGACAAGCTATGAAACAATTTTCAAAGACGTGCTGAACAAGGTTGAACAGGTCTGGGTCTGTCTTGTTCAGCGAAAAATCATTCTGGAAGACCTTAAGAATGTTTTGCTTGAAGACGCCGCCAACATGCACTCAGTTCCACGGCATCCCCACTTTTGCCTTCACCCAGAATTTGCAGAGCCAGGAAGCAGTTGCGATTATCTCATTGTTCAGGCTACTCGACATAAACTAATCATTAATTTGCGATACCGCCAGAAGATTTTTGAAAACCGATGGAGCCGATGGGGAGTGTACCTCGTCGATATACACTGACTTCACCTCTAAGCATCAGTGCTAACTGCAGTGTAAAATTTGATGTCTCAGATGGTGCCCCTATTGTATCGATACCACTGTCGAAAACAGACGCAGCCACAAAACTTCGTTCCCTCGCACGCGAGCTTACGCAGACTCTGTGGAACACCAGTGACTTCAGCAACGCACGCCTCCACAGATTGGATCCATGTCTGCAACTCCGTCTTCCACCAGGGTTACCACGAGCGGAAGCAACACTTCTGTGCCGCCTGTGGCTCAGCGTGGCATTCACGAACGCCTATTCCTTCCGCGTTGGAATGGCTGACAGCCCTGCTTGCGACAACTGTGGCCGCGAGGAGACAATCAAGCACCTACTCTGTGACTGTCCCCGCTACAATGTGGCAAGAAAAGTGCTCGCGACTGCGCTTGAAAAACTGGACAATCGCCCCCTCACAGAAGAAAAAGTTTTAGGACACTGGTCCAGACGGACTTCGGCACTCAAGGCCTTGCCTCAAGGCTCTCAAGGCTCTTCAGCAGAGCACTCAAGGCTCTGCTGAAGTTTTTAAGGGCTTGTGAATTGTGCGACCGGCTTTGAACGTTGTAGCGCGTAGGGTCGCGTTATTGCGCAAATTTTCTTACTTCAATGTTTTTTTTGTTTTTCTTCTATCACCTTTTATTCCATTTGCCCCTTTCCCCAGTACAGGGTAGCAAGCCGGTATTCACACTGGCTAACCTCCTTGTCTTTCCTTCTTTCTCTATCTCTCTCTCTCTCTTGATGTCTCAGTCAAAATTGGAATTAGAATTGTCAGGCTGCGCCTGCACTTTTCAATATCTATAACGGTATCTAGCTGCTTACGCCAGTCCCAGTCACCCAAATTATATACTAGTTTGGGCCACTAGTTATGTGATTGTGGTCCTAAGGACGGGGTCGTCGTTCCACCGTCCTGACGTCATCGTCGTCACGACATCATCATCATCCGCTTCTCGTCATTGTCCTGCCGTCATCTTCAAGCCATCATTGTCATTCTGTCGTAATCCGACAATCGCCGTGATACTGTCATCATCATCCCATTTTCTTTATGCGGTCGTCATGAGGCTGTCGTTATTATACCATCCTTATCACTGCACATTTGGCATCCCATTGTCGTCATGGTAGTTGTCGTACCATCAACGTAGTTCCTTGTTAATTCTATCGCCGTCAATGAGTCATGGTCATGCCGTCATTGCGATGACCTACCCGGCGAGCGGGTGTCATAAGAAAGTGGGCTCATCGCGGAGACAGTGTATGTCGCATATAGCTGAAGCAATAAATATATCACAATGACCACTACACATTACGAAAAAAGTGTACTCAGCAATAGGGTGGGTCGCTGCATTGCTTCATTGGCAATCGTAATAACGTTCAGTCATTGTGAGATACGTTTTGCCGGAAATTTTTGTTGAGAGACCTAGAACAATAAAATGTATTTGGATACTCGGACGAGTCGCAGACTGCTTTCCTGATCCGACGCAGAGACTTCACAATCTCAAATTGCCAAACAGCACTGGAGGACGAAAAAAACCTAGAAAGAAATTATGGTCGATGCCTCTTTCATAGCCTAGCATTCCTCTTTCATAGAACACGAAAGTGAAACGTGTCATCACAGAGGCTGTTGCATGTTTCCTTCGTGAACTCACAGTGCACTGCAGCGAAAGGCGCACTATTTGCGGCAGGCAACTGTTTTGCAGATTTGCTTGGCGTGCGGTGTTCTGTTGACGAGCGGGGTCCAGCTGCCCAGTCGCTTCAGCGACAGTGCGAGCATTTTGGTCCGCCTCCGTAGTGTCTCGGGCAGCCAGTTCAATTGTGACGCCCTAAGCTTCAGGAATGCGAGTTGCAGAGTTCGTAGCGTGTGCCGCGAACGCGCGAAGGCGTTCTGCTTCACGCTGGCGTGTCTCTTACCGGACCAAAGCGAGATTCGCCCGTCGACGCCGTTGCCTTTATGCGCCACTGAGCGCAGCAGTTTTCTTAGTTGTGGCCGTCGCAAGCGAAGCAGTGGGCGGAGTGCAAGCACGGCTGACGCTGAAGATGCATGTTGAAGCTGCACTCCGTAGGCGACGAGGCCCCACAGCCTAATCCGACGGGAATGAATAACCATGTGCAGAAAGTGTCAACACCAGGTTATACCGCGTTGGAGCCTCTGCTGCGCTGTGACTACCGAGGCGCTCCCTGTCGACGCTCTTTAGTGTCATGATGCACTGCGTCATTTCACCGCTCCTAGATGGCGGCGCCACCTCTGTCAACAAAATATAGTTGACTCGTTGGCGCCGAACGTCACATCCATTACGTCCGTAGCGGAAGTTACGGAGAACACGGCATAAAACACGTTCCTGTTAAAACAATGAACCTGTGCAGGCATGCACTGCAAATAAAAATACGGAAAATGAAGTTGGAATGATCAAGAAGCCAGCCTTCTGTGTGGTTTCACGAGCCTAGTTTACCTTTCTGCATTTTCTATTACAATTTCAAACACTTATATTTTAACAGTGTCACTTCACAGTTAAAAGGTTGCTACTTACAGCTCCTTCAGTGTCGCCGATGTCTCGGAAAATTTCAGTAGAGTTCTGTATACCCGAAGCAAAAGATTTTGCTGGTCAGTTACCGAACCTCCTACCTGGACCTGAGACCTATTTATAAGAAGCTTTCGATTTTACAGACTTCACCGTCTGCTTTATGGCTTAACATGTCGGACGAATACAGAGATGCGACACAAGGAGCATTGGTAAGTTTCAGTTGCTACACTTTTTAGCTGAATAACATTGTTGGAGAGCGTACGCATTCTTTACGTAGCGTATTTAGGTAACTGATTATTGTGGCTTCTATTCTAAGACACGAGTAAATGGAAGCACACTAAAAGATTTTCGTCTGCCTGTAGCGGAAATAGCTGATCCTGGATTATCCACATTTACCCTCAGAGATACATTATGAGTTTTTTTTTTCTTTTCAGTCATGCCTGTGGAATGTTATTGTTAAAGGCGGTGTCGAGGGACAAGCCATCGACGACGCAGTTGCGTTTACACGGAGGGTTGTCGTGACTTTCGGATGGACCTGAATTAACTGATGTGGCCTGGAAATTATACAGCGACAAGCAATGACTATGTCGCTGTTGAAGACACCTCAGTACTGCGCACGATTTAATTCGGACAACTACTGCGGGTGCTACAGTGACTGTCGTGTGACGAATTGTAAAAAATAAACATATCTACAACGTTATGAATAAAATTGTTCGCCAAGGGCTTGACAGTGTATTAGCTTGAGATACAGAAATTAGAGCTAGCTGGAAGGGAGAAAAAAAGCCATGCTCAAATGTTTTACGAGAAACTCAAATGGGGCCTAACGATCTTGAAGCAATTAAACTTCGCTTCAAGACAACGTTTCTATGCAGCGTTACGTACAATAATTGTTATCGGGGAAATTCAGGGCACATATAGCTAATGGAACGCACAGAGCTTCTCTATAGTATTTAGCCTCAAGATACTGGTTAAAAAAATGACCATGCTCGTTTCGAAATGAAGTTTCTTTTGGGGCCCATGGGTTCCGATCCCTGCACTGTGGCACTTTCGATCAATTTATCAATCAATAAATTTTTATTCAAGCTTGTACCTATATATATCAATCTATTTTCATGCCGACACGACACCACAGCCAGTTTGTAGCAGGGGTCTGTTTGTTCACTAACAATGGACAACACGGTAACTAATATAATTACATATGTTACCATCACACCCCTTCTGTTGGCTCTGGTGGGCTCGTGATGTAATGCAAAATTAAAAGAGCGCAAAATAGAGACGGGCAAGACTGAACCGTACAAGATCTTGCTAACTTTCTGAAGCATCTCAGGATGAGGTGATAGCAGATTTGATAGTGTGCACATCTGCGAACTCAAAACTGACCAGGGGTGCTCAAAATAAAAGCAAAAAAAAAAGAAACTCAGTCGGTTCTACGAAAGACCTAAATACTTTTTCATTTTGTGTTTCCAGTAGCCTAGCTTCTCACTTCTGCAAGCTGACACGTGTGTCATTAACGATGATAAAAAAGAGCCTCCAAGATCTAAGGCGCCACAGTTGTGATACTTTTACCTGAGATCTTTAGTTCGCCAAAGAAAAGCACGCACTCGACGCTATCGCAGTGAGTGGGGAGATGCGCATTTCCCTCATTCTTTAGTAACGCGCCGTCTTCTGGGACACGGTCGTTCAGGCACCTACCAGTCATCATGGGATCGTTCGCCAGAACCTATTACAGGTGGTTAAGAGATCGTAAAACCCAAAATTTGTACATGTACTGAACGCTTCTTATATTCATACAGATTGTGTGAGCGAAAAGAACCTGTAATTATGTCAACATCATAACGAGTATATCAACAGGGAAACGTTATTAGATAAATTATGTTTGTTTAAAACATTGCTTTCAGGTGAGAGCACCTCAGTCAAAACTGCAGGCGTCGCGTTTAAGTAATATATTTATTTTCTTTCAATCAGATCGTTCTATCTTATTATAGATGCCTGATGGTAATTTCTCGTGGCGTGATGAAATTTTTGACTCCATGTTAGATTGCAAAGGCGTTAATACACATTCATTCAAAACACTCAATTATGGTGTATTGTAGAAGATAGCCGTTTATATCGACGATACCCCAATAACATTATTCCAGCATGAAGGCTTAAACTCTTTGCTTCTTTAGTATACCATGACGTAAGTTGAACAAAGCATTCACTCATAAATAAAAGCACGTCTGATCCTTAACATGTGCTTATAAAAGGGGTCAATACTTTCGTATCAGGAAGTTGTGTCATGGTTAGAATTTCTCCGACGTAGAGCAAGCTACGTGGGAAACACAAGGCTTTCCAAATCTGTAGTTTGTTTTGTGAAACACTCCGTCCTTTTCTTTATTATTATTTATCTAATAACGTGGAATTTTTGGAAAAAGGATTTCCAATATATATGAGATTACAGTTACCGAGCGTTAGTCAAACAATTTTATCGCAACAAAATGTTTCGATTTCATTGCACCACATGCTATCTTAAAGAGCTTACCATTTTTGTGTATACTGCCTGCTTGGTTTATTATGGTGTGCCTCATAATCAGATCGTGCCTTTGGCGCGTAACACCACACAATTTAATTAAATAGTTTGTTTAATATGCTGCGTCTAACTGGTGGGATCCACGAAGGATCAAGTTTCTAACACAGAAATATCAGTGGAATATGAAATGTCGAATGATCAGAGCAGAGATACGAGTATTTGTGAAACGAACTTCAAGAGCCGAAGAATTTGAACACAATAATTTTGATAATGCTGTATGAAAAAAGTAACACGTAAAGCAACAACGAAAGCACGAATGAAGGAACCGGTTCGTATTAGATGCTTGGGAGACGTACTGAATAAACTCCTTTCATTCATGGTTGCCATGGCAGGTAACGATAGTAAATAAACAACGCAACGCAATTACACGCTAAAGCAACACAAAAATAAGGACAACACATGTTTTTCGTGGAATCCTGAGGTCGTTCAGGCAACAAAAGTGATGTCCGCTCGATCTTGATAAACTCTTTTATGCAGCTGTACAGACATAGTCAAGAATGTGTTTGAATGTTAACAAACAACGTTTCTGGCTGTACGATGGGACGGCCATGAATTATCCGCGCCACCTGAGCCTTGCTTCCAGAGGAGTATCGTAATTCACACAGTGCCTCCTTGTTCACGAACTCCTTGCATGCCGTGTACTACCTGAAAATGTATTCATGGCGTTTGCGTGCTTACATAGTGTCCCCCAGACTGGTTAGCACATATAACTCACGTTGCGCCTTGCACATTTCAAGTAAACAAACTTGCCTAGCCCTATAGAAAGCCTATGGCTTGCTGTGTTGGTTATTTGTTGGTTATTTCGTAGATACAAACACCTAAACCTTGCCACATGCTAGTCTTTAATTTTTTACGCAGGGGGCATAGCTTGTGTCGTAAAACGCAATGGCTGCGTATGTACCAACACTTCCAGGAAAGCCTCTTTATACTCAGCCGCTTAATGAGAAATTTCACCAAGGCGTGACTAGTCAGCTAAATGTGTAGCACGAAATTACGTGCACAAACTGCTTAAGTGTCAATTTCGGAATCAAGAAATGGAGTTTCGTAAATAGTGCTGTGACTACAGAGACGCAATGCTGTGACGAGACTGTTGTATCCACCACCAAAGAGGGGTGTGTGTACTTACAGAATTACAAGTGGCGATTCCTTGCCCTTTTCAGAATTTTCACTGGTGCTCGCAGTATTCCCGATACTAAATCCACACTCGAACCGACAACACTTCTTCCACTTTCAAGAATACCCTGTAAATAGAAGAGTACTCAATTGAGAAAAACTAGTACTTGAATGTGACAGAATAAAAAACAGACATCTTTTTCTATATATTTTTGTGTGGTTATTTCACACTAGAGCTAATTCATTCTTTGACAGCTGTATTCTGGGTTAGTCGGTATTTCAGTGGGGTTGGTTGAGAATAAAGAGAGCGTCCCAACTATCATGCACCAAGCTTTAAAAGTATGCAAATGCCACGTAGTTGGACAGAACCAAGCTAATATTGTTTGGCATCGCTTGAAGATAGATTATTTTTCGCTTTCCGCGTAAGTACATATTACTCATAATTATTTTGACACACGTAGCTGTCGACTCTCTCAGAGCGCACATGCTCCATCTGTCAAGGAACCCCGACCATCACTTAGCTTCCCTACCTGCGGAGAGACCTCAAGCGACCTTTTCAAGAGTGATTGGCACTCATCAGGAGTGCTTATTGTCGTGGTATACGCTGGCGGCGAAGCCTTCAGGTCCCCTGGGGTGCCTGCGACAGCCTCAAGTTAACTTTGCTATTCCAGGAATTACAAAGAAGGCTAATCATACGTTGCCGGCTTTAAAGCAACTGACGCTCCTAGCACGGCACCAGACATCATGACAGCATACGTATAAATACCGATGGTTCGGCCTCACCTACGAGCACAAATGCCACATTCGTCGTTCAAGCAGCTTACATTTAAATTAGAAGTGTCGCACATGACTACGTGGTCATGGTCATAGCGGCATGGCGTAACTTGCAGCCCTCCATGCTGCTATGGCCTGTGTCCCTGAGGAGTCGGAGGAAAAATGGGCCATATTTTGTGACTTTTCACAGTGTACAGTCTGCCTTACATCACAGAACGCACAAGCAGATGATACCTGACATCAGGGAAGTACACCACCTTGCTCTGGAAACGGGGCACATCATAAGATTTCAGTGGATTCCTGCTCAATCTGACATTGTCGGCAACAGCTTTGTTGACAGGGATGCCCGGTCACCTTTGGCAAGCACGGACGCCACCAGGTAACTTCGTCTGTTTGAGCGCAAAAAGTCGCAAGCTTTCAGGAGTTGAAGTTCTTTCAAGTGCTGATTGTGTTATCTGGACCCCTTCCTACGGCTACAAATGCCATCCAGCCTCTCCCGCGGCGAAACAACCTTGCTGTGCCGCTTGTGGCTAGAAGTCGCGTTCATAACGCACACTCCTATCGTATGGCAATGGCCGACCGATAGGTAAATGCGCGACTTCTGTAGGTGTGATAAAACCATCCAGCGCCTATTATGTATCTGTCCTCGGTACGACACACAACGCTTTTCTTGGAGAACAACTTTAAACCGACTGGATTCAAGACCGTCCTCTGAGTCAAAGATACTAGGACCATGGCCACACCCATCGCAGGCACAAAAAACGATTCCTGTTGTAGTACACAACTTGAAGTGCACTGGTTTAGGAGACCGCTTATAGTGTCCCTGTGCATCCTCTCACATTCACTCAGAACTCTCTCTCTCTTTTCCTCATTCTATTCCTCTTTCTATTACCCCCAGAGTAGGGTAGCGAACCAGACGTTCGTCTGGGCGTACTCCCTACCTTTTTTCTCCTTGCTCTCTCTTAATTAGTTAATCAACTTCTCAAATATTATAATTAGATGAGAAGTATCAATGAGAAAATAATACTGCGACATGAAAAACTCCCGATACAGCTTTCCGTTGCCCAATTCGTGCTACATAAAATTGTTTTTCCGAGGGTAACAGGAGCCCGGAGCCCGCGAATCTTGAGCCATCTATCTTGAAAGCCATCAGCGGCGGGGGCAGAGTCCTTCCTCCCTGTGCTGCGTTTTTGCGGCTTAGTTCGCGTTGATGCTAGCGGAGGGACGAAGGTTAATTCGCTCGCTCGCAAGGCACCGCTGAAGCTTGTCTAGCTGCAACTAGCTGCGTCTTCAAATGTTATATTACTCACTGCCTAAAAACTGCTCGGGCGTCGAACGCATTCTTCTTGGTCATTTCGGCGTTCTGAAGGGTAGTTCTTGGGCACTTCACGTACTAGATACTGCTCGAATGCTTTATGCATATCGTATTTAATGCCTCGAGCCACTTCTAAAGGCATATTTCGTTAGAATAGCGAGCGCTCAGTCGCACTAGTGTGGTGACTAGATGGGCAGGTGTGCCGACAGGCCTAGTTCACTGCTTCTCCGCGTCATGGTAGCAGCAGTGGCGCATCGGTCAGAGGCCTGTCGCGAAGAGCGCGTTATCTGTGACTGAATGTGTTGCTTTTGCGCGCCTGTTATATTTAAAATAATTGTTTTTCATAGTAAAACCTGAAAGAAAATGGATAAAAAATGTTGCAATAAGTAATCTTCAAAAGCGGTCATTTATGTCGTCTGTTAACACGCTGACGGCATGATGCGCTGTGCTCGCAGTCACGATAGTTCCCCGAGTTCCTGTCATTTCCTTAGACCTTTAAGGAATGAAGTGATGACTGCGGGTGATGTTCGTGAATACCAAGCTCGTCAGACTCCGGGGCAGAGTGAAAGTGTTCCTGCACAGAAAAAAACAAGCCGGAGAGGCACCACTTGCTTCGCGCAGAATTGTAAGTTTGGCTGCAAACATGCAAGCCACGGGTGAAAATAGCATTGGTTGCGACACGCTGAGACCCAGAACTTTCCGAGAGGCATGAGCTCGGCCTTCTTCATGCTAACAAAATGTTTCAACTGCATTAGTCATGCGCCAGCGCCAATGGAAGGAACATGTCATCGAGCGTATGCCCGTCAGGAAGATGGTGTAGATTCCGATGGCGTATGTGCAACTAATGAGTGACACTGTTCCTTCGATGCTACCCGACGCTGCGCCTTACATATTGAAGCAAATTCGTAGGATGTGAATAAGCAAGGCTCCGATGGTATTTCTGCTGTTGAAATAACTTGATGTGACAGCCAAACTTACACAAGCTTCAAGCAAATAGGATGCGACTGAAAAGGTCGTGTGCTCAACAGGTAAAGAATGAGTATTTGTAGACAATTGAAGAAATGAACCTGCTCAAAGACGGCCGAGGAAATGAGTCTGTGTGCGAAAAATTCAGCTTAAGTGGCAGCGGCCACGATTTACAACAAAACGACTGGCAGATGATCTGCCGCTGGCATTCTTTTTTTCTCCAGCTGAAGCGTTCATTCAGGAGTCATTGGTTGTGAGCAGCACGAAATCGAAAATACGAGCAATATCATCAAGCTAATATATTGCTGGTCTGCACTTTCTTGTGACGACCAAGAACTGGGCTCCTCAGCGTGCTCCAAAAAAGAAAAAGGTCCTTACGCTACGCTACATGTTATGGCAGGGCTGTGATGCAGTGGTGTGTTTCGTGTAAATCTATAGTTGCAGTAAAATGTTGATGTTGTTGGTTTGAGTGTGCGACTGTGTAATTAAGTATATAATTATTGCATTCAAATATGCATATATATGATCATGATGAGTTCAAACTATTAGTTTTCATGCTACAAGCTACTCCTCTCATCATACATCATCGAGCAACGTTTTTTGATCAAGAACAAGTATATTTATATTGTAAAAAGCATTGTTAAATTAAAGTGAAAGCGTGTATCATTTACACGCTAACCATCCATCATTCTTGTAAATAAATTCATCCATCCGTTACAATTTGTTGGAAGGTGCTGGGTACATCACACTGGACGACCGAGCTCTACTAATTATTCGACGCAGCAAGCGGTTGGCCGGGCTACCACCGGGAGACGTCGACATGAGCGATTCGGACGGAGGCGACGTTCACGAAGAAATCGCAGCAGAAAGCATTCGCCCGAGGCAACCGGTTACTGGACACCTCATTGAGAAGCACGCACATTCTCAGGCAAAGCGAATGAGGACGTCGAAGTCTGGTTGAGACAATACGAGAGGGTGAGCCGCCACAATGAATGAAGCACGGCTGCGCATATCTCTAACGTTGTCTTTTTCCTTACGGCAACTGCCCTCATGTGTTTCGACAATAATGAGGGCTCGCTCACAACTGAGAACAGGATCGTGGAAGAGGTAAAGAAATGCTTTGGCGATTCACTTTCGAAAAAGAAAAAGGCTGAGCAGACACTTTCCCAACGAGCGCAGTTACCGGAAGAGACGTGTACCACCTATATTGAAGAAATCCTGAAGCTTTGCGGAATTGTGAATGCAAACATGTCGGACGAGGACAAGGTCGGACACCTAGTCAAAGGAATTGCCGCAGATGTGCACAATTTTTTTATCTCTAAGGAAGACCTCACTACCCCGTCCGACTTAAGGCGTCACTGTCGTACGTTCGAGGCTCTGAAAACACGCCGCATTCTTCCGAAGTTTGGTCGGCTGGGCAACGTGACCAACATAGCCAGTGTGGACGTATCTGCCTCTAGCGACCTGGCTGGTTTAGTACGGCAAGTTATTCAAGATGAACTCGCTCATTTTCAAGGCCCAGATGCCAATTGCGTGTGCCACCAATGCTCCGTTGATAAGCACTACTTGGAGGCGCCGGCGGCCTGGCCACGACCTGCCTGCGGTGACCGCCCCGTTTCCGACAACACCCATGCCCAGAGCACCATGATCCAGCCCAAGCAACGAGTTTTGATCGTCGACATGACAGACAACCTCGACGTGGGTCGTCTCCCGTCTACAATACTCCTTGGAGGGTTGCACCCAACATCAATGAAAATCGCAGCCCACCTGTGTGCTACAGCTGCGGGGCTCAGGGACACATCGCTAGGTATTGCCGCCGTCGCCCACAGCGTGCTCCGCGAGATCGCGCATATCCGCCTCGCATGCAACAACCTACATCCTGGCGACCATTTGTCCCTTTCCGCCCGCCACATTGAGACTATACCTACATGCCAAGGAATGACTCCCCCGTGTCCGACCGCAGCCTGACTCCACCGCCGACTCGGACACGTCGATCGCCATCTCCACGTCGCCGCTCGCCTACGCCGCCCCAGCTGGGAAACTAGCTGGTGCGACAGATGGAGGTGAGGTCGCGGGACGGTCAATTTTTCAAATGCCTCCGTCTGTCGTCATGGTAAAGAACAAAGTGTGTGCCTGTGTCGACGGTGGTAATACTGTGGCTTTAGTAGGTACTGGTGCTTCTGTGTCTCTGATGTGTCTTTCGTTCAAGAATCGCCTCGGACCGAAAGTGATGTTTGCTTGGGATGGAAATACCACATTTCGCGGAGTTGGCGGGGAAGTGTTACGTCCTGTGGGAGTATGTTCCGTCGTGATAACCGTTGGTGAAAACGCATTTCGAACCAAATTTATTGTACTAGCACGCGCCACGCATGACATAACTCTTGGTATTCACTTTTTACGGGAGTGTGGAGCAACATTAGACTGCAGGGCTGGTGAAATTTCACTCAGCAGTGATAACAAACCACCCGCGCCAGACGACATTTCATCGGATCGTCAAGAAGTATTTTCCGTGTCCACTGATGTACTCTTGCCTGCGTAGACGGCAATGTTCATCCCTGTGGCCTCGTCGCGCGTCCCTACTGGTTCCTGCTGTGGATTAATTGAAGCTCAATACGTCAACACTCTAAAGAAGAATGTACTTGTTCCTCGGTCACTGATCGAAGTCATAGAAGGTTGTGCTCACGTTTCGACGGTGAATGTGTCCTTCGAGTCAGTTTTTTTGCCTGCTGGAATTAAGGTAGCACGCTTTGAAGTAGATAGTGTTGCGAGCATTCGTGCGGTGGCTATTTCTATGGATGCAAACTCGCCACTCAGTGACCACTCTTTAAAATTTAGGAGCATGATTAATAAATCGCTCCCCTCTTCCCACCAACAAGCGCTCCAAGAGCTCCTTGCCCGCTATGCGTCAGTGTTTGCGTCTGCAGCCACCACCGCACTCCCGGGTACAACACTGCATCAATGCTGGAACAGCGTCGCCAATACGACAGAAACCGTACCGCGTCTCTCCTGCCAAGCGCAATGTGATCACCGAGCAAGTTACAGACTTGCTACAGAAAGCCGTCATCCAGGAGTCCAATAGTCCCTGGGGGGCTCCAGTCATATTGGTCAAGAAGAAAGACGATTCGTGGCGATTCTGCGTCGACTACAGACGCCTAAACGCAGTAACGAAGACGGATGTGTATCCTCAGCCACGTATAGATGACGCCATTGACTGTGTACATTCTGCCACGTACTTCTACTCTGTCGATCTGCGTTCAGGCTCCTGGCAAATACCGATGCACCCACCAGACAAGGAGAAGACTGCCTTCGTAACGCCGGACGGACTCTTCGAGTTTAACGTAATGCCTTTCGGTTTGTGTAATGCTCCGCTGACATTCGAGCGATTCATGGACACCATCCTGCGGGGACTTCGATGGGAAATCTGTATGTGTTACCTGGACGACGTCATTTACGGCAAGACATTTCACGAGCACAACCAACGACTCGAAGTTGTGCTTGACTTCATACGGCGAGCTGGACTTATACTAAACTCCAAAAACATGCCCCTTTGGCGAACGCCAAACGCTTGTTTTGGGTTTCCTCGTCGACAAAGAAGTCATCCGTCCAGACCCCCAGAAGCTTGCGGCCGCTCGTGGCTTCAACCAGCCGAAGACGGTGAAAGACCTCCGCAGCTTCCTGGGAGTACGTTCGTGCTTTCGCCGTTTCATTAAGGACTTTGCACGCCTAGCTCATCCGCTCACGTCACTCCTTCACAAGGACTCACCGTTTAGATGGACTACTGAATGTGAGTCTGCATTCAGTCAACTGAAATTTCTGCTCACCTCAGCTCCAATTTTGCGCCACTTTGACCCAGAGGCCCCAACTGAGCTTCACACCGATGCTAGTGGTCTGGGTGTTGGAGCTGTACTCGTAGAGATACATAGCGGACGCCAACAAGTCATCGCCTACACAAGCCGTACTCTTACCAAGGCTGAGCGTAATTACACCGTAACAGAAATGGAATGCCTCGCGGTAGTTTTCGCCACCTACAAGTTTCGACCATACTTGTACGGCCGCCACTTCAAAATAGTGACAGACCACCATTCACTTTGCTGGTTGGTTGGACTACGCGATCCATCTAGCTGATTAGCGCAGCGGTCATTACGGCTTCAAGAATACGACTTTTCTATCACTTACAAGAGTGGTCGCTGTCACACCGATGCTGACTGTTTATCTCGTCTTCCGCCAGCAAGCCCGCGAAATACGGACGATGACTTATATGAATGCCTCCTTGCCATCTCCGCAGAGTTTCCTGATGCCACCGCCTTCAAGCGTGAGCAACAGCATGACCTTTCTATTCGAGCTATTCTTGACGCCGCTCGGTCACTTGCACGCGGCTCACCTTTCATTATGTTTGAAGATTTATTGTATAAGAAGAATTATTCTGCTGAAGGCGCTCCACTTCTGCTCGTGGTTCCCCAGACGTTGAGGTCTATGATACTCTACGCCATGCGCGATGACATCACGTCAGGCCACCTTATCTTTGCTCGGACACTTCACCGACTGCGCCAGGGTTTCTTTTGGCCCAAGCTCTGGAAGGCGGTGAAGCAGTATGTTTCCAGCTGTGCCATTTACCAACGCCATAAGCAGTCAACGATGACTCCTGCAGGTGCCTTGCAGCCAGTTAAACCGCCGACCGCGCCATTTGAAAAAGTTGGTGTCGACTTGCTAGGTCCCTTCCCCAAGTCTATTTCCGGTCGTCGCTGGATTATTGTGTGTGTGGACTATTTGAACCGGTACACTGAGACGGCGGCGCTCGTTTCGGCTACAGCAGCAGACGTTTCATCGTTCCTGCTGTATACCGTCATTCTCCGCCATGTGCTCCACGCGTTGTGATTAGTGATCGTGGACGACAGTTCACTGCGGACGTTGTTGAAGAA
Organism: Dermacentor silvarum; assembly: GCF_013339745.2. Lineage (NCBI taxonomy): Eukaryota > Metazoa > Arthropoda > Arachnida > Ixodida > Ixodidae > Dermacentor > Dermacentor silvarum. Next base: position 36,166,911 of record NC_051162.1, read on the forward strand.
CTAGTACGTATTTGTGGATCTGATTACCGGCATTCGACCCCTTACCATCCGCAAACAAACGGACTCACTGAGCGCACGAATTGTACACTGACCAACATGCTTGCCATGTATGTCTCCACCGATCACAAAAACTGGGATTCAATCTTACCATTTGTTACGTACGCTTACAATATGCCAAGCACGAAGTCACCGCCTCTGCGCCTTTCTTTCTCCTTTATGCTCGCAACCCCCAAAGTTTTATCGACACCATCCTTCCTTGGTCCCCACATGATGACTCATTAGGCCCGACTTTATGTTGTGCCGACGAAGCGCTTCGACTGGCTCGCCTCAGGACTCTCTCCTCTCAAGATCGTGCCAAGACTCGTTATGACGCTCGACATGTGCTCGTCACATATGCTCCTGGGGATTTTGTTTGGCTTTGGACACCTGTGCGGAAAAAGGGGCTGTGCACCAAGTTTCTGTCTCGATACACTGGCCCATACGTCATACTGAAACGACTGAGTGACGTGACCTAGGTCATCACAAGAGTGACTTCGCACAACCAGCGGTCACGTAACACGCAAGTCGTGCATGTCGCCCGACTCAAACTGTACCACCATCGGGCTATGTAACTCACTCGGAGAACTTCGTCTGTCCCCGGAGAAATTTTCACGCTGCTGTGTAACTCGCTCGGCGAGCTTCGTCTGCCCCGGAGAAATTGTCACGCTGCGCGGCACAGCCGAAGCAAGAGGAAGTAGAAGTGTGCGCGAGGAGCTGGCCGCTGCCTGTTCGGCTTGGATGACCCTCCTGTCCCTTGCGCTACGCTAACCATCCATCATTCTTGCAAATAAATCCATCCCATCCGTTGCAATAAAAAGAAACTGCACTTAGTGTAGCAAGTCGGCGTCCTGCGCTTTATTTGTTTCAAATCCTGTTTGACGGATAATGAGAGGGTAAAGAATGTGGCGACGGCGTCTGTGCACGTAGCCGACGCTTCTGTCGTTCTAACGGCACGCGCGTAGGAGGTGCCGGGGCGGCTGCAGCAGAGGTGGCGGCAGTTGCATGGGAAGTGCGGTGACCGCGGCGGCGCTTGCGTCGGCGTAGTGTGGTGCCGTTGAAAAAAAAAAAGCATACGGCGCACGGCGAGGATATCATCGCCATTTGACGTCATACGGAACCTCACGGCGACCGCGACGCCGAAGGCAGAAATCTGCTTTGAGTGTCCATATAATTGCTATCGCAGTAAAATGTATTACTTCATGTATAAATGTAGTTTATGTATGCAGCCTAAACAGCTCCGCTGCTAATCCGTCCCCATGTGTATATTGCGGCCCCACGAATTTTTTTCCTGAAAGCGATCGTCTTACGAGACGGACGGACCGACGGATGGTTTTCCTCGTTGGGAAAGCATTTAAAAAGATGACTCGGCTGCCCACTTGCGCGCCGCAGCAGTGCTGCTCGCAAATACCTAATGAACAAACTTTCATGGATGCACATTACATGTTGATGCGGTTTTCGTGAAGTTGCCGCCGCGCTGTCGACAGCACAGATAGCATGTTAGCAGATTGCATATTGATAGGTTGCGTGTAGGCTGTCGTCGAGGATAAGCATATTTATAAGCGACGCTGATGCCTGTATTTCACATATACGAAATATTGAACTCACTGTACAACTAAATATGTGGCGGAAAGGTATGCTAGCAACGCAGTAAACTATATAGGGCAACAGCAACAACTGGTAGTCGCTGTTCCTCGGATATAAAACAGGGAGATATGATTTCCAAAGCCCACGTCTATCTTTTAGAGCTTGGGAGACATCGAAAGAAATAGTGATTCATTTACTGAAGTTAGCAAGGAAGTATCGCCATACCTTTACAGCAGATGTTTCGCTCCCTTTGCTCGAGACAATGGCCTTGGCGGGAGAGTTGTAGAGACGATTTTGTATAGCATCACCGAGAGAATGCACAAAAGTCGAAGCGGCTGAAACAGAACGAAATACGGCACGTAGCATGAATCTTACAACGTAGGTTTCTCAATTACGCACAAATAAATCATTGATATGGGGTTTATTGGCGTTTAATCCCGTTAGGTCCAGCGCAAAGAGCACCCGAGCAGTTCCAGCCAAACGCCAGCGCGAGGCAAAACCAGCGACACCGGTCCTTTTGTCTTTCTCTTCCTCACTTCAGCAGCCATGCGACCACAGCGACACTCGTGCTAACTACGTCATTACAATGGCCCCACGAGAGAAGACTAGCCATCCTGGCGACTCACGGTGACGACACGATAGAGGGATGGTAATACGGTTTAAGCCGGCTGACTTGCACGGTCTCGCGACCACGACGCCGCAGATCGTCAGACAGTGTGAGAGGTTCGACCACATAGTTTATAGCAGATGTACAGGCAACGATCCGGTAGGGTCCGTGGTATTGAGCCAGCAGCTTAGACGAAAGACCGGGAACGTGAGGCGGAATCCACAATCAAACGAGGGAGCCGACACGGAAAGTGGTCGATTCCGCTGGTGGGCTTGACCTTCCGTCGTGAAGGTACAGGCAAGTTGGCGGCATTCTTCAGCGTACCTGGCTACTTCTTATATGGGTCGATATTCAGAGGCGTCAGGTTGGTATGGCAATACTGTATCGAGCGTGCACGAGGGTTCTCGTCCATACAATAAAAAGAATGGTGAAAAACCTGTGGTCACTTGAGTGGCGGTATTGTAAGCGTAGGTGACAAAGGGGAGAACCATGTCCCAGTTGCAGGGGTCCGACGCGACGTATTTAGTGAGCATGTCGCCAAGAGGGCGATTGGAGTGCTCAGTTAATCCATTGGTTTGCGGACGGTACGCGGTTGATGTACGGTGGACGACGTGGCACTCGGCAAGCAGAGCTTCGACCACTTGGGAAAGAAAGACACGTCCTCTGTCACTGAGGAGTTCTCGAGGAGCGCCATGTCGAAGCACGAAATTGCGCAGGATGACGAAAGCAACCTCACGTGCTGTAGCGGCAGGAAGGGCGGCAGTCTCTGCATATCGGGTGAGATGGTCAACACCAACGATTATCCACCGGCTTCCAGACGTAGTGCATGGCAGTGGGCTGTAAAGGTCGATGCCGACCCGATCGAAAGGCCGCGCAGGGCAAGGTAAAGGCTGAAGAGCGCAGGTCGAGCGTTGCGCAGGAATCTTGCGTTGTTGGCATGCTACGCAAGCACGGATATACTTTAGGACAAAGCTGTACATACCGCGCCAGTAGAAGCGTTGGCGCAACCTTGCGCAAGTTTTCAGAACGCCTGCGTGAGCACTCTGTGGGTCGGCATGAAAAGCAGCGCAGATGTCGGAGCGCATGTGACGAGGTATTACGAGAAGCCACTTGCGACCACCCGGTATATAGTTGCGGCGGTAGAGTAGGCTGTCTCGCACGGTAAAATGAGAGGCTTGACGGCGGAGCGCGCGGGAGGGCGGATTGGCGGTGGAATCCGACAGAAGGTCGAGAAGAGCAACAATCCATGGATCCTTCCGTTTCTCCGAATGCATGGACTCGACGTTGAGCGCGGAGATAGCGGTGTCCTGTGCCGAGAGAGACGCTGTATCGGGGGGTAGAGGAGAGCGAGAAAGGGCGTCCGCGTCGGAATGCTTGCGGCAAGACCTGTACACCACTTGGATATCATACTCTTGCAGCCGGAGGGCTCACCGACCGAGGCGGCCCGAGGGATCTTTCAAAGTCGACAACCAGCAAAGAGCGTAGTGGCCCGTGACGACATGAAACGGGCGGCCATAAAGGTATGGTCGGAACTTGGCAAGAGCCCAGACTATAGCCAGGCACTCTTTCTCAGTGGTCGAATAGTTGGTCTCGGCCTGTGTGACGGTTCGGCTCGCGTAGGCGACAACATACTCGTTATAGCCATTACACTATGAATATTTATTTGTAAATAACGATTTAAATGAAAACATTTTGCGGCGTTTATTGCAATACTTCAGTGCCCGTGCGGCATGCTCTTCGTCGGCCCCTGCGATTTTCAGAAGTATGAGTGTATGGCGATGTCAAGCGCTATGTATACACGCATTTGGAGCGGTTATGCACGAATATGAGTGAGTGACATAACTTTATTTTAAATCCAGCGATTGGGAGGCTCGGGCCTGGGGCCGCCTAGATGGCCACTGGGAGCTGTTGCTCCCGCACGGCATCCATGGCTCGCTGGACGGCGCAAAGTTGGTCTTGGAGTTCTGAGCTGAGCAGCGTGGCCGACCACCGCGCCCGTAGATTTTCCGGGGAGACTGCCATTTTTTCTTGATATATTGTGCATCCCCACAACATGTGTTGAAGGGTGGCTCTAGCAGACTTGCATAGCTTGCATATATCGCTGGCGTATATCTCGGGGTAGAAAGTCTTTAACTGCACAGGACTCACATAGGTTTCTGTTTGTAATCGCCTCCAAGCAACGGACTCAGTTTCTGTTCAGTTTAGTGTGAGGCGGTGGTAATATTGGCCTCTGATTTTGATAGAATTTTGTAATATCGCTAAATCTTGTTAATCTGTCTTTTTCTCTCCAGATCTCCTCCTCCGCGTTTCCCTGACCAATGGAAGTCACTCCTTGCTCAGCTCGGCGAGTACCTGGAGCTTCGCGGTGTGCTACCTCATTGGGGTTGATTGCGTGAATTGCTGGAGTCGTATGCGCTGGGAACCATAGCAATTGCCTGCCGTTCTTCTCTGCGTTAGAGAATTTTGCTTTGTTGACTATGATGAAGTGCCACGCCTCAGGAGAGATCCTACCCTTAGCATAGTTTCTAATGGCCGCCTGAGAATCACTAATTATGTATTGAGCATTTGTGGAGACCAATGCTAGTGCAATGGCTACCTCCTCTGCTGTCTCGGAATCTTTGGTATTAACTGACACGCTTGTAAGGGTTTTTGGGTGTGATCTACGACTACTGCCACGTAGCTATTTCTGTTTGTGTATTCAGCCGCGTCTACGAAGGCTGCTCTGTCGTCTGAGCCATAGCTTCGGATCATTTTCTCTGCTCTACTCGTGCGTCTGCCCTTGTTGTAAACTGGATTCATGTTCTTGGGTATATTTGTTACTAGGAGTTTGTCGCGAATTTCTCTCGTTATCGTCATATTTTCCCCGTATTGATTGTGGTAATTCATTCCTAGCTTGCGTAGTATATGCCGTCCTGTTTTGGTTTTGGTTAGTCGTTCCACCTGGGATGTTTGTTGCGCTACTATGAGTTCGTCCAGTGTGTTGTGGAGCCCTAACTTTAGAAATTGATCTGTGCTTGTACTGATTGGAATCCCTAGTGCTAGTTTGTATGCCTTATTTATGAGGATGTTAATTTTGGTCTTTTCAGCTGCAAACCAATTGTGGAAGGCTGCTATGTATGTGATCTCACTCATTATGAATGATTGTATGAGCCGTATGATACTTTCTTCCTTCATACCCTGGTGCTTGTTAGTAATTCGTTTGATTAATCTCATGGTGTTCATTACCTTTGTGTCTAACTTCCTTATGGTTTCCCCGTTTGTACCTTTGTTCTCGATTATTAGACCCAGTACCTTGAGCTGATTTACTATTGGGATATTCCGCCCGTTCTTGGTGTGTAGCTTGATTTCCTCATGAGCCTTGTTTCTGTCGTATCCTTTGGGAGGCCTGCCCCTAAGTGTGGGGCGGTATAAGAGAAGTTCGGATTTCTCTGCAGAGCATGTGAGGCCTGTTCCTATGAGGTGTTCCTCTACTGTGTTTATTGCGGTCTGGAGTCGTTGTTCTATTGATCCGTCGCTGCCATCACAGACCCAGATAGTAACATCGTCCGCATATATTGTGTGATTGAGGGACTCTATGTGATTTAGTTTTTCGGGGAGTCCCATCAAGACGAGATTGCACGAATATGTTCACCAGAAATTTGATGGCAGTGATATAATCTAGATCTCTCTCACTCCAAGGTCTATGTGTATCCTCGCTGCTTGTGGAGGCGAAAATATCCAATAGATAGTTGCTTTTGTTGCTTCGCCATTGCTTTAAGCGTTTATCTGACCGCACTCATGTGTAAGCGACATAGAATAAAGAAACAATAGTTAAAGTTTATGAGGAGGGATACGAAGTGAGCAGGAGAAAGTGTGCGTGTTCTCAGGACAGGATCAGCGTGGGAAAGAAGGGCTCCAAACCAGAAGAATTGCCACACGACGATGTTGTCATCACACGATGCTGTCATCACGCCGGCACGTACGATGACATTACTAGTGCCGGCGCCATTCGGCTCCAATTTGATTTCCCCAGTTGTCGGGGTCGTCGTCCACGCCCCGTCCGGCAGCTGCCTGTGTGCTTAATTGATATTGAGTCGTACAGTGCTGATCCGTTGCCCACGTAATAGATATTCGCCCTCAATTCCCTTCCGGGGAATTAAAGAATACAGAACCGGACAAATTTGTTTTGCTCGTGCACGACACAACGTGCAATTCAAACAGCACACCAGCGAAGGCTTGGTGCCCGAGTTAGTTGAAGAGAGACAACGACTCCGTCATAAAGGCCGAACGTCGAAGTTTCGGGACACGAAACAAAGAACAGGAAGAGAGGATACACTGCCATAAAGAAAGAAACCTGAAACCTATATAGCGCCTGCATGGCCACGAGGTAAAGAAAACGCAACAATGTTGACGCCAGGCTTTTGGTCAGTCTGCTTCAAGATGATGTTTGTCAGCGGCCGCCGAAAAATGCTTCACCATGTGGTTTTCATGACTCATTTGATGACTCATGCAGCGTTCATGACTGATGTGGTCACGCAAGGTATCACTAGTAATTACAAGTTATTTCTGCTCAAGTCGCCGCATTATCGGAAGCTTTTTGAACGGGAACACACACACGTTCTATGTCTAAAAGGCACTGCTGCCTTTTCAAAATATTGTTTTGCAAAATATGGCCTGTTCGTGTAAATATCCGTTTTCAGCTGCTTTTTCAGTGTACATGCATACCTCAAAATATGATTTATATATTCGTACAAAGTTAGTATTCAGTCCTACTATATTTACACAATAAAAAGGCGCAGTTTCGCCCTAAAGACGTGAAGGCGAAGCATAGATTGCGATAACAATATGTGGACAACTGTACAAAGTAAGGATAGTCGTTTCATCGTCCGTATTAGCTTGTTAACATAGGCATACTAACTAAAATAACAATCATGGTTTCACGCGCGCACAAGCAAACTGAACGCATCTCACTTGACGACTGCGGAAACTAGCTGTCGAAACGCTGGAGTAAGGCAGCGCCGCAGCAGCAGCGAGCGAATAGGTGACCCGTAAAACGAGCAATCGCAGGGAATTGTGGGGCGCGCCGTCTGCTAGCAGCTTCTGGTTCGACGGACGACGCGGCGGAATCGGCGGCAAGTCGCGCGAAGCTTTCCGTCCGCTTTGCGGACCAGCAATGTCGTACCATTCATGCAGCAGATTTCTAGGTTTCAGTTCACTCTGGGGGCGACGATGACGAGCCAAGAAAGACAAGGATACGCTTTTATTCATAAACGAACACTGGTTTTCGTTTCGGCAGCCTTGTTTGTTTCTGCCAGGTTTAGCTCTACGACATATGCCGCTGATGCTCTGTCTGCGGGTCAGTCAGACAGATGAAAAAAGCTATCTTTGTCCGATAATTTATCAAGCGTGTGGAAACATTACTTAGAAAATCGCGTGCTCAGGCAGTGGCTATAGCAGCTTGGTAAATGCTCCCTTGTGATCGTCTCTGCAACCACTATCGTCAGTAACGGCGCAGCTAGCGTAATTAGAAAATGAAGTGCTGAAAATGTTTGAAAATTGCGCGCTGTCAACGGAATTTCTTTGTCGAAACTCACGGTTCATTTGAAATGGTACGTAGTTAGAAGTTTTTGCTTTTTTTGTCAACAAGATGGGAAAATGGCCGTATCGCCGACATATCACGGCTGCGCATTACCTCTGTGTTGCAGGAACTAATGTGGGCTAGTTGGTTACGAATATTATCTGTGTATCTCGCTGTGTCCTGTTTAAATTTGCGCCGTAAAACCATGTTTCATATAGCCTCATATGTGCATGCGAGTACTGAAATAGTTATTGTTGCGTGAGTCAATGTTCGAGAAAGAAATATCTTGGGGAATCATTCCGTGTCGGCCCTTACACAGATCATCGTCGCCTGATAGGTGGCACTCTAAGTTAATGTTATTTTTGTTCTCTGATGGTTCAGTTTTGGAAGTGGCAGTCATGCCTCTGATGCTTGTGCACAGATTACTCAGCAAGGGATTCTGCAAGGCAGTAGTTACATGAGTTCACCTTTAACGCTTGAATTTGAGCAGCCAACAGCTGAACAGCCGACCATGGTTTTGTTAGGCGCCTGTAATCGGGCAATCTTCTAGTGTGACACCGCCGGACTGCAAGCGACTCAATTGCCTTCAAGGCAGAAGCGGTCGCGGCGGCTCCTCTTTCTCGAACCGGAAACAGCGAGCAGACGGTGCATCCCAGAATCCCTCGGTCTTTTACGGGTCACCTATTGAGCCTGTGCCGGCGTTCGCATCAACGCGATCTTAGCCGCAAAAACACGGGGAGGGTGGACTCTGCCACTGCCGCAGTTGGCTTTCAAGATACAGCCGTGCAGGCGGGCACTCGCGGCGCAAAATTCCCCCGGAGCCTTCCATACTCACGGGAGCGCGCAGCCGCAGTAAAGGCACGCTTACACCGAAGGCGGAGCGACCAAAGCGGGTAAGCGGGCAAGCGGAAAGCGCGCAAAACCTCCTCGCCAGGCGGGTGAAGCGGGCGGAAAACGAGGCAGCGAACCCGATCGCTCTCGGACAAATTTTGTTCCGCCCGCCGGAGCTCTTCGCATTGCCGCAGCCAATGAGAACGACACACGACGACGACGCTGGTGTATCTCGCGAGTCGCCGCGAGATCTGCGCGCTGGCTTACGACCGCTGCCACGAGATGGCGACACGTCCTCCGCGAAAGCGCTAGTAGAGTGTACTAGAATATGGTCGAGTGGGACGAGCGGCTGGGGCGGCGCATGCTTTGCAGTGAGGCGCACGACGTGGAAAAATACTGGGGCGGCGCTGCGATCGAAGTGGATTGGGCCGCATCAAGGTCGCGCCGTTAGAAACTGCTGGCGATACTGCTCGGCAGGGTCATTCGTACTACTTCGCGCGCTGGTATTTGCGTTCAGACCGATCAAATGGGGTTCATAATTGCATATGACATGTATTTATGCCTTAAGAATAAATTCCTTTCCTTTCTCTTGTTTATTTATTTTTTATTATTTTCTAATGCCGCTCGGTGATTGCGCGTGCATTGCGGCCGCAGTGTCGACTTTTATTCTACTATGTTATTGTACGGTTCCCTTTGGAGAAAAATATTTTTCTCGTTCTTCAAGCAGCATGCATCTCTCGTGTGTATTGTTGCGCATATATAGTTTTCTATCAGTAGGTCTTGCGAAACGCAGACGAAGCAATTGTAACATATGTAACCTTCCTGCTTGCCGCTTCAAACAAGTGAAGCATATCTGCTCCATCCGGCGCCTTGTATTTAGATTTACGGGTAGCATTGGTATAGATTAAAAAAAATGTGGTTGATCCCTCTTATATAGGAATCGGTATAGAACACGAAAGTGAAACGTGTCTTCACAGAAGTAGTGTAATGTTTATTGCACATTGATATATAATGTCTATTGGTGTTTTGTGGCTAAAGCGCCCTTAGGCGTTGATGCACCCACGCTGACGCCTGGTGGCACGTCTCCTCCATCACGACTACCAACGTCGATGACCATGAGCAACCGTCGTGCATATGGAAGCTGCACTACGCTGCACACGCTAGCACAACGCGAAAGACGAAGCACGTAACTGACACACTAATACAACGCGCAAGACAAAGCACGTAACTGAATCGTCACCGAGTCAAATCAGCGCGTACAGCGCGTCGTAATTGCAGCCTCCGCGATCAACTTCAGAAACATTTTCAGAGCTAATTGCGGAGGCCACGCTCCGCTGTGCTGAGTACGGTGAACGCCACCTAGGTGGCGTTGGTAGTGCTTCTTGATGCCAGCGTCCCTTCGAATGCTGGCATCGAGGCGTCGTAGTGCTGAGACCACCGAAGCGTTCACTGTCGGTGCGCGTTAGTGTCATAATGCAGTACTACTCTTTTCTGCTCGTAGGCGGCGGCACCGCCCCGAGCAAGAGCGCGGGTACACGGAGGAGTGTTAGATATATAAGGCGCGTCTGTGTAGCTCTCTGCAAATGCGTTTGTGGCGCAATGGGTTAAACGCTCGGCGATCTATCGTCGCGGACCGAGAGGTCGTGGGTTCGATTTCCAAATTTTGCATGTTTGTGGAACTTTTTCTTCTGGTTTCTTTCTTTGTATTATGTTCTATGACGTATTTCCGTGACGGAAATACGTCAGTGAAGTCTTGGTGGACCCCGGCATAAAACACTTTCGTGTTAAAAAGAGTAAACTGCAGTTCAACATTCCAATCAAGTTTCCGCTTTTCTCGCGTAAGAGAATGCGGAGTAATTGGTACGGGGTCATTTATTGCAGTCGGACCTCGAGCGCCGAAAACGGTTTAGTTAGCCATTCTATATGCTAATCTTTGGCCGTAAGCCGTACGTGGAATTTTTTTCCAGTCGTTACTTCAAAAAAGAAAAAAAAGAAAGCAGGCCTGCGCGGTAGCCTAATTAGTGCCTATATCGTGGATACGGCGTTGCGCTGCTAGTTCTGAGCTCGCGCGTTGAATCCAGGTCGCGGAGTTCGATGGGAACGAATTGGAATAAGACTCGTGTACTTCTATTAGGTCTGCGTTAAAGAACCCCAGGTGGCAAAAACTAAACCGGGTGCCTCATAATCATATCGTGGTTTTGCCACGTAAAACCTAAGAATTTGCTTATATTAAAAAAGAAAGAAAAAAAGCAGGTGGCTGCGTACTTCGGCTTATTTCTGGGGGTGTACACAACATAAATTATTCCCGAGTCTGACTTCCGAGAAAAACATGTTACGCTTATCTTACATTTCATGCGTAAATCCGTTCCCAATTAAATGTACGACCGCTCAACTCTGCAGCTTGTATATTATAAATGGCTGCGTTCAGTTATCCGGTGCACTATCATAACGACCATAATGAACAATTTCAGGAATGGCATGTCTCACATACACGTAGAGATATGTGCAGATCTGTTGCGTTCGTTCAATAAGATAAGTGTGGTACCACATGGGGCACTCCGTTTTAATGGGTTGCAAACATGGTGAGACTGTCAAAAATTCTTCTCTGAATCAAGTTAGCAAATTTACGGGCAGCCCCAAAACACAGGACTTATTAAGCATTATTAAGTATTGTTAAGCAGGACTTATTAACACCCGTCCGTTAATTCTCTCAGGAACTGCGCCTCTGCGCAACAGCCACGACTCTCCGGTAGCAAAATCATTCGGAATAACAGTCCTCACTTGCATTCACTCACCTTTGAGGTTTCAATAGTGCTGTTATGCGTTACATTCGAACGGAAATGACTATTCGGTGTCGTACAGTATATCAATAACACTTGCGCGCGCACACACACACACACACAGATATATATATATATATATATATATATATATATATATATATATATATATATATATATATCAGAAACAAGCGATTCAGGGTCCGGGTAAATATTCACAGCGAAGTAGACGCGCGTATGAAGCGGTTTATTGATGTTTCGGCAGGGGTCCGGCCATCTGATGAAGGCCGAGACGTCAATAAACCGCTGCATACGCGCGTCTACTTCGCTCTCTCTCTCTCTCTCTCTCTCTATATATATATATATATATATATATATATATTCAAAAAAGGAAAAAAAAGACGAACGTTTATGGCATATTTACTGACCGACGTTTCGGCCGGAGGACCGGCCTTCGTCGGAGTGACGAAGCCCGGTCCTCCGGCCGAAACGTCAGTCAGTAAATATGCCATAAACGTTCGTCTTTTTTTCCTTTTTTGAATATACCTTCGGGTCTGGCGCGAAACCGTGCATCTTGTATGCATATATATATATATATATATATATATATATATATAAGATGGTTTTGCCTGCTATGACTATTATTTCTGCGAATGAGAGTTTTATTTCTAGTATTCACTAATAAGTGTGTTTGTCACTGCAAACACGTGCGCTTATTCCGGTCGCGAGTTCTCACTTTTTCCATTATTGCATTTAGAATATTTGTTATTTTTTCCCCTGCATATATATGTCGTAAATAAGTATGTCCATGTACCCTTTGATTTAATTACCTAGAAATACATTGGTCATTCTTCGCGCCACGCAGTTAATAAACCTGGTTTTGTGCACTCTAGCATTGTTTTCTACGATCATTGTCCCTGATCAATATCCACAAACAAGAAGCGCGTGTAAACTGACACGATATCAATAATAAAATTTTCTTACGTAGCCTTCATGGTGCGGAGATACCAGTTACTTTTAGAGGACAGTGGTAAAAACAGCAGTTCACCTGGCTAAAACTACATTTGGAACTGGCCGTCAAGAGTCATGGGCACACCGAAGCAACTAAATCATTAAAAAAATGTACTGCACCGAGGTACTGCGACAAAAACCGGGCGTCCACCAGCGTCCGCGTAGCGAACGCGCGCTCGCTAGCAGACGACGCGCTTGACAACGACAGCAAAATTGAAGACGTCGCGTTGTATAACCTATGCCTCAAATATATATGTTTGGCAAAATGGTTTAAACAAAAAGTTGCAGTTGAAATAAAGCGCTATTTTAAGAGCGTGCTATGCGCAATCGGCCTCGGCGCCCCCAGCGAAAGTACATTGAATATGCCGCGGAGCATGTCTCCGCCCCAATCCAGTTCGCTCGCAGCGCCCTCGCACTATTTTTCCAGACGCGGCGCCTCAGCGGCAGAGGCCCACTCGACCATTGTCTAGTACACTCTAGCGCTAGGTGCTCTGCCTCCTCGGCGGCGCGTACAGCCACCCTCCCCCCGGAGACTTCCGCCCCGGCGGGAGCGCGCGGCTGCAGTGAAGCGCGGCCCCTCCATTTCCCTACTCTCTCTCCGGAGCGTTGTGCGTGACAGGAAGAATGTGCGCTTCCTTCGCGCTTCGCTCCCTTGTGTGCGCGAGCCGCGGCTGACCGTCCCATGTTTTCGCTCGCAAATACAGCGTACGGCGCGCTACGACGATTTTAGCGCCCGTGGACTTTATACAGAACCTCGCGGCGACGGTGTCGACAGAAATTCACCTAGAGTGTCCAAATAATTGCTATCGCAATAAAATTAGGAAAAATCAATTTCGGGTACCATTCATTAACAGCAAAAGAAGAGTCCCTGTAATGATGAATTGCAGCAGTACATGGCTGACGGATGTCAGCCACTTCACTTTATCTAAGGTTCCCTACGTACAAGTAAGCAAGTACCTCTGCAATGCACCCTTCTCTGGTAGCGTGTGCACTTTGCTTAGAATTGAAACAACTGTATTGTGCTTTTGTTTCGGCATGCAACAACGTCTCACCCACCATTGTCAAGTAAATAAGACCTGTGTTAATAAGTTTGGATGGTTATTGGCCTGTCAAATTTTTTTTCGCTTCATGGTATTTTATGGTGAATATATTGTTTACGAAAACGCCGAAATGTAAAAAAAAGTATTTAAATGTTGCAAGTGAAAGGTAAATATTTAGAATTTCTCTTCGGTATGCAGTAAACCAAATCACGAGTCAGAATTCACAAGGTCTGCTGGTATCCCAGCAAGAACCATACCAGCTGAAAGCATCCTAAGTAGGAATAACAAACATAATCATCATCTCTGCACCGCCCTGACGTGCCCTGAGTCTTCTCGTCTTCCGGTTCCCTCCTTGGATGAACTAAATCCTAGATCAGGAGTTTAGAACAACCACAAATAAAATACATTCACCGATTTACGCCAATCCGAGGAAGTCATACCTCAAAAGTAGTGAAACTGTGTAGAAAGGGAGTTCTCATGTCTTTCGAAAGTCCCAGGTGTATACACAGTATTACAAGAATCTGGAAATGCTTAGCGACATCTCGGAATTTCTGTGCTATACATCAGCATTTCCACATGCCTCGCTCCATCCAAGCTTTGTACCGAGACAAATGCAGCGATTGGCCCAATGGCTACAGCATTGCGCGGCAAAGCTCTAGGTCTCGGGATTGATCCCGGCCACGGCGGCTGCGCTTCGACGGGGACAGACTGCAAAAACGTGCGTGGGCCACCCATTTAGAGCGCGTGAAACAACCTCAAGGGGTCTAAGTTATTCCGGAGTCCCCACTACGGCATGCCTCATATAATGTTAATTAAAATTATAGCCTTATAGAATTTAATTAAAATTTTATGCTTAAACCCTCATTTTTTATAATATTCATAAAAAGGACATATCCCAGGCATTCTAGGAATCGACGGTATTCCAAGCATTTTGAAGGTATCCGGCTATTCATTACCGTTTGGGGTTTCGCAAAGCGTTACCAGTTGGACCAATGTGATCGTCTAGGGTGTGCCTCTGTGTGTATATCCACAGGAACACGACAATCACGTCAGTCGTATGATGTCGATGGCATAAGTTGTAGAAATACTTTCGGCCCGAGTGTACGATATGTTGATGCCTGGGTTCGACACCGGCTAAAATAGGTTGGCGGGCTAGTTGGTTATGTGTTCCTAACCAAATGTATCTCAGTGACTAAGTTGATGAACACCATACACACATATTTGCATACTCGAGGTGTCGAATAATCGATAGGGCCAACAAGGATCATAACCGGCCCTCAGAAAAAAAAGGAGCATGAAAAGCTGCCTTGCATTCAGAAATGTGAGATGCAGCAGTGGGAAGGCTCTACCTGAGAGTGAGTGCGTGATGGTTGCGATTGAGTATTTTGTGGATTTTTCAATGAAGCAGTATGATCTATAACGGGTACGCAAATGTGGGAGGTACCCGCTACACCTTGACATACAGTCCGGTGTCCTTCAGGACCGCTTTCGGAAATGAAGTTTCACCATCACCACAATACCACCACTGGTCAAAGCAGAGCGGCAGACAGTTATCATCCATGTAAACATGACTAGTGCTGAAGAGGGGTAACGTGAAACCAGGGGAGGTGTGCTGCAAGAGTCCACCTTGTGGACATGTCCATTTTGTCTGCTGTTGAAGTTCTGATCGGCTGGGCTAGAGTGCACTTCAGCAGCATTCACGGGCCACAGCCAAACACTTCAGCAGCAGACGAAATGGACATGTCCATTAGGTGGACTCTTACAGAATACCTCCCCAGGTGCAACTGTGGGTGTAAGGATGAGAGCCTGGGGTCCTCGGCAATTTTCAAAGTGACGCGGCATAGCTGCAAATAACCTAACTGCAAAGAACACATGGTTTGTATACGCTTCGAGTGCAATTTTCATCGCTGCCTCAGTAAGCAGAAGACATTCTTCAATTCCCATCAGCACTTGAGACAACACTAGGGAATCAGAAGCTTTCTTAAGAGCGTTTAAACAAAAAAACGTATTCTTGAAGTACATGCCCCGCTGCGTAAAAAAATGTTAGCATTAGCCGAAGAAGGACAAAGTGAGCAGTGTCGCGAATTACTGGCGTAGGAATTTTGAAAAACATAGCAGCGCAATAAAGTTACCCAGTGTAGCTTTCAATACAGGCGCACAAGCAAAATGAACCGCAATGTTTGTAAATCTTTTTGCTCGACTTCAAATAGAATCCGGCATCGCAATTAATTAAGGAACAAAGTTCATGAGCCATACTATTTTACCTGTTTTCACCAACTTAATCTCCATAGCAGTTACAATTCCCTAAGACAACGGGCGGAATTATGCACACATGGTAGCCTAAATTACACTCATATTTAAAGGGGTGTACTTAGATCAGACTAAAAAAAACATCGCCTTATTTAAAAAACGCAATAGGACGTTGATATATAATTATTGCCCCATTCTATCTGTGATTAGGAAAATTATAGAAAAATTATTTCAAAAACACCTGGCTCATTACTTAACAAAATTCAATGTTTTTTTTTCCCCGACAGTTTGGTTTCGTCCAGGCTACTCTACTAATGTTGACCTACTGTCTTTTACAGATAGAATTAAGCACTTGACTGACGAATACAAATATTCTGGTGAAGTAGTTATTGATGTTTCAGCTTCGCTGGTTAACCATCTTCACGGAATGAAGGCTCACGAATATTTTTTTTTTACTTTTAGAAAAGCACGCCTAATAACAAATATATGGAACAGTGTTCCCGTGAAATCGCCACAATTATATGTAACACAGTGTTACATAAGACAAAATAAGGTTTGTTGGTGCATAACGACAGCACAATAGCGCAAAAAAGAGACGCGGGCAGAGTAGGCGAAACACAGAAGTGCTTTTGTGAGAGAATGTCCAGCATGCATAAACACGTTTCTAAATAGAGGTTTATGAAACGATTCTTCGCATAATGGGTGCTGATACGTCTAACGCTGTTTCGGATAACACTTGCTATATCAGTACAAAAATGTCCCACCTATTTCTTGCTATGATTGTATATGATTCTATAAGAGTCCAATATATTTATTTATTTATTTACTTAAAAAATACTGCGGACAAGAAGTCCAAGCAGGGTGAGCAGGATACACAAGAATAGTCACAAAGGAACAGGATGAAACAAGTTTCCAACAAGGTTTTCACAATGTGTGTCGTCATAAGGTATACGATTAAGAAAATTTGTTATAACTTGGTTATAATAAAACTATAACACGAAATAACACCACTAATTACACAAATGGCATACAGATCACTGGCGCGGGGGGAATGCTTCGGTTAGTTTATTCCAATCAGCTATTGTTTGTGGAAAAAAGAGTACCGAAAAGTGTTAGTCCTTGGGAAAACTGGTGTTAGCGAATGAGAGTAGTGGCGTCGAGTGGGTCTGCTTATCAAGGGGGATACGTATGTTGCGGTGTCTAAGGGTAGCCTATGATTAATTAAGTTTAATAGAACTTCTAGTCTACTTTTCTTTCTTCGAATTTGTAATAGTTCAATGCCCTTTGCGGTTAGTAATGCAGTGGGGGTGCCAGTAGTGCTAAATTTATTGTAAATAAATCGGACCGCTTTTCTTTGAATTCTTTCGAGGTTCTTAATGTTAATTTTTGAGTGAGGATCCCAAACTAAAGAAGCGTACCCAAGTTTCGGCCTAATTAAGGAAAAGTAAGACAGTAGTTTAACACTAGGCGGGACAGTTTTTAGTTTGTGGCGTAGAAGGCATAGTTTCAGGAAGCAGCAGAGCAGATGTTATTTATGTGTAAGTTCCACGATAAGTTACTGGTTATTGTTATACCTAAGTATTTATAGCAGGCTACTTTCTGTAAAGGTGCTGCAGCCAAATTGTAAGTGTAGTCTAGGGGGGCTTTTTTGTACGTTATGGGGAGATGGACACATTTAGTTGCATTAAGGAGCATTCCCCATTGCTCACACCATTATAACACATTGCCTAAGTTATAGTTAAGGTCACATTGGTCACTAAGGCATGTAATTTCTCTAAACCGAACACAATCGTCAGCAAATAGACGAATTTGTACTGGGGTGTTAACCACATTGACAATATCATTGATATAGAGCCAAAAAGTAGGGGGCCGAGTACGCTCCCTTGCGGAACGCCAGAAGTTACCGGAAGGCAGCCCGATTGTTGTTCTCCCACCTGAACGTATTAATTACGGTTATTCAGATATGCTAAAATCCAGGAAACAAACAGTTCTGGTATGCCAATTAACCGAAGCTTTATAATTAGCTTATCGTGGGGAACAGAGTCAAATGCTTTACTATAATCTAGAAATATTACACCAATTTGACTGTTAGTGTCAAGACAAGCTGCAAAGGTGTGGACTATACTAACCAACTGTGTTGTAGTAGAAAATCCTTTTCGAAATCCATGTTGATGATTTGTTAAAACTGAGTGTTTTTCTAGGAATTCGTTTACTTTGTGAGCTATTATGTGTTCGATAAGCTTGCAACACGAGGATGTTAAGGAGATCGGGCGATAATTTTGCAATAATAGACGGTCGTCTTTCTTGAATATCGGCACACCACGGGCTGACTTCCAGTCGTCTGGTAATTCCGCTGTATATATATAGAACTTCGTCCAATATTAAAATGTTCCCTACACCACTATCATTGGTGGTAGAGCAATATTCTGCCCACCGTTTTAGTCATACTTGTAATGGAGATCAGTGCCAAATATACGCAATCGCAAGAATGTACGAAGACCATGGGCTACGTTCTTCGCTTGTTCTTCGTAAGATGTAATTTGTGTTTATCCTGCGGTACATTCCGTCATGTCATTCCATATATTTTGCGTACTTATGTGGAACTCTGTTTCATTATGGCAAGTGGAAAGCATTCCTTAAAAAGCTTGTGCTCGACGCTGAAACCTGCGTGGACCGCATATAAGAGTGTTGCCGAACTAACAGCTTCGTCACAAACGCTAAGCAGCCGTGACGGTATGAACGATAATGTCCTCACGGCTGCTCAAAGTGCACGGCAACCGTTTCGCCAGTTTATCCGTGGTAACTCTTATTCGCTATAAAAATCCTCTGCGAGAAAACATATATTACTCGTTATGCCAAACTATTATACGTTTCGGCATACCGGCGTTGGTTCATTCTTTGAAACACTGTATAAAGAGATAGCTAAAATGTTTTGCCGGGAATATTTCATGTCAGTTGACAACATAGTAGCCATATATTTATGTAAATAAGTGAAACAACACTTTCGTTCGTCGACATATAGCAAAATGTTTATACTGTACCTTTAAATGCCGAGACCCAGAATCCGACCACCATTGATATAGTCATGCTTATGAACACCCTCATTTTTTTCTGACCCACTGATTGCTACGCAAGGTGCGTTTACTCACTAGGTTCGCATTGCGGTTATCGTGTTTATATTGACTCAAATTTATACTGCAATCTTCTTCCGCCCCTTTCTTTTGCTAACAGGTGGTTCCTCATGTGACGGCTATTTTCCTCACGGCGAATGTCATCTCGGAACGTGCGTATGCTTCATGCATCCCAATTTAAATACGAAAGGAAAGCAGACGCACATGTGTCCAAGAAAGCAGGCTGTTTGTCTACAAATAAGCATCCGTTCGTAAACCGCTAGGTAAGTGGGCAATTTTTTGCTGTACTGATCATATGAGCCCTGTATGTGTGGTCTGGAACGAACAACGTAAAGAAGCCCCAAAATGCACACACGAACGCATACCTATATATGTATATATGTATATATATATATATATATATATATATATGTATAGTTAGGTATTTAGAAGAAAGGGTGGGCGCACGTTACAAAGCCGAAACTAATCTTTAATTTCGCCGTTTCGGTGTGGTCCGGCCTTCATCAAGAGTGCGACTGCAAGCCCACAGATTTAAATTTATACATTTATGGCTCAACAAATGTTCCACGCGTACATTGAGTCGCGTCCGAAAGAGAGGCGTGACGGAAAGAGTATAAGATGGAAAGGGGCCGCTAGCGGAATGCAGAGAAGAGGGAAGGGGAGGGTGCAAATGCTTGCATAGCGCAAGCGAGGGGCCGCAGATGCCAGAGGAATGTTTCTCTGTTTCTTTGTATGCAGCTACTGCAACGTCTGTGAGGCGACGAAGATGGTCATACACCCGCATTTGTTTATATAATACCAATGCTGTGGCCTCCACCTCACTCCACTCTCAGCTCCGCGAACTGTATTACGTTGCATTGTTTGCACACGTGAGTAGTTTTTGCATTGCGGGCAGCTTTCTAAATGCTCAAGCATTTCTATTATGGCAAAGAAGTCTAGCACGGCTGTGGACGACACGAAGGACGCCGACAAGAAGACACAGCAGCGTAGGTTTAGCGAGGCGCACCAGGAACAGCGTCGAGCCCGAGCCCCACTTTAGTAGCGCAGGCGATCCGGCTGCGGAGCTCTACACGACACACTTCTTCCTTACATCTTCCCCCCTCGCTGAAGACGGAGCCGCACAGGAGGCTTAAGGCGTCGTGAGGACGAAGGGCTCGTGATACGGCTTGAGCCGATCGACGTGGACAGTTTCGCGGCCTGGGCGACGCAGGTGTGTAGGGGGCGTCAGAGGTTCGATGACGTAGTTCACCGGAGAAGTTTGCTGCAGAACCCGGTAGGGTCCATGGTATCGGGATACAAACTTGGAGGAGACACCTGGTGTCGAAGTAGGAGGCACCCACAGCCAAACGAGAGCGTCAGGCGAAAACTGGGTGTGGGGGCTCCCGTCGTCATGACAAAATTACTGTAGCACTTGTTCTTGCGTTGTAAGGGAGCGAGCTAGTTGCCGACATTTTTCTGCATACCGGGCGGCTTCGGAAACCGGTGTACCCTCTGATAAGTCGGGACGGTAAGGAAGAATGGTGTCAATGGGAAATGACGGTTCTCGGCCATATAGAAGGAAGAAGGGAGAAAAGTCCGTCGTTGCCTGGGGTGCCGTATTGTAGGCGTATGTGACATAGGGAAGGATGAGGTCTCAGTTGGTGTGGTTGGAGGCGACATACATGGAAAGCATGTCGCCAAGAATTCGGTTAAAGCGTTCTGTCAATCCATTTGTTTGCGGGTGATATGCGGTGGTACAGCGATGAATAATGCGGCATTCAGTGAGAAGTTCTTGAAGGAAATCGGCGAGAAAGACGCGGTCTCGGTCGCTCAGTAGTTCGCGGGGAGCGCCGTGAGGTAGAACGAAGCGTTGAAGCAGGAAGGAGGCAACGTCACGAGCCGTCGCGGCGGGTAGAGCGGCCGTTTCGGCATACCTCGTGAGGTGGTCTATAGCTACAATGACCCAGCGATTGCCAGCAGCTGTGTATGGCAGAGGCCCGTATAGGTCTATTCCAACCCGGTCAAAGAGTCGTGAAGGGCACGGCAAAGGTTGCATTGGTCCCGAAGAGCGGCAAGGAACAGACTTGCGGCGGTGACATTCTGTGCAAGAGCGAATGTACTTTTGCGCAAATGTGTACATACCGCGCCAATAAAACCTATGACGTAGTCTGGTGTAGGTCTTGAAGAGACCAGCGTATGCACACTGAGGGTCGACGTGGAAAGCGGCGCATACATCAGTGCGGAGCTGCCAGGGTATTACAAGCAGCCATTTGCGGCCATCGGAACTGTAGTTACGCCGATAGACGATGCCGTCGCGGATGGTGAAGTGCGAAGCTTACCGGCGTAGCGCTCGGGATGGTGGGCGTTCAGGTGCATCAGAGATGTAATCTATCAAAGATGAAATCCGGGAGTCCTTGCGCTGCTCCAAAGCCATGTCGACAGAAGCGAATGGGGGAAGTGGGTCGTCTAGGACGGAGACACTGACAATGTCGGTGTGGACAGGCGAGCGCGAAAGAGCATCGGCATCGGCATGCTTCTTGCCTGAGCGGTAGACAACCCGGATGTCGTACTCTTGGAGCCTCAGCACCCATCGGGCTAGGCGCCCGCAGGGATCCTTGAGGGACGACAGCCAGCAAAGTGCGTGCTGATCGGTGACAACATCAAAGGACCGGCCGTACAGGTATGGACGAAATTTTGGAATGGCCCAGATGATCGCTAGACATTCTTTTTCCGTGACTGAATAATTCGCTTCAGCTTTGTAAGAGTGCGGCTCGCGTAAGCAACAACATATTTTTCGTAGCCGGGCTTCCGCTGGGCGAGCACAGCGCCAAGACCAACGCCGCTAGTATCCGTGTGGATTTTCGTGGGAGCAGTTGGATCGAAATGGCGCAGTATCGGTGGTGTTGTAAGCAGGCGTCGTAGTGTCACGAAGGCCTCGTCGCAAGCCGGGGACCACACGGAAAGATTGGGGTGCCCTTTAAGTAGGTCTGTCAGCGGTGCCATAATCGAAGCGAAATTTCGAATGAAGCGGCGGAAGTACGAGCAGAGGCCAATGAAACTACGCAAGTCTTTTAGAGACGTTGGCCTTGGGAATTCTTTAACAGCACGGAGCTTTGCGGCATCGGGAAGAACGCCGTCCTTCGACACGACATATCCGAGAATTGTCAGCTTGCGTGCCCCAAAGTGGCAATTTTCCAGGTTGAGTTGGAGGCCAGCGTCACTGAGACAGCGTAAAACCTGCTCCAAGCGATCGAGGTGAGTAGGAAAATCTGGTGCAAAGACTACTACATCATCCAAATAACACAAGCACGTGTTCCATTTGAGGCCTCGAAGAATAGTATCCATCATCCGCTCAAAAGTCGCGGGCGCGTTGCAAAGGCCCAATGGCATTACAAGAAATTCGTATAAGCCATCTGGTGTGATGAACGCTGTTTTAGGCTTTTCGTCTACAGCCATAGGCACCTGCCAATAACCAGAGCGTAGATCGAGGGAGGAAAACAACTCTGCACCTTGTAAGCAGTCTAAGGCTTCATCGATCCGTGGCAATGGATTAACATCCTTTCAGGTTATTTTGTTTAGGCGACGGTAGTCAACGCAAAAGCGGATAGAGCCATCCTTTTTAACTAAAACAACTGGCGATGGCCATGGACTGTCGGATGGTTCAACGACCCCACGCTTGAGCTTTTCACCTACTTGCTCATCAATAACGCGTCGTTCTGTCGAAGATACGCGGTATGGTCGCTGCCGTAGCGGTGAGTGAGCACCGGTGCTAATCCGGTGGCATACAGTCGTCGTTCGACCCAGAGAAGTGCTATGGCTGTCAAAAGCAGGGCGAAATTTGTCGAGGAGACGGAGGAGGTCATGGCGCTGCTTGGGGTTTAAGGCGTT
Organism: Dermacentor silvarum; assembly: GCF_013339745.2. NCBI lineage: Eukaryota > Metazoa > Arthropoda > Arachnida > Ixodida > Ixodidae > Dermacentor > Dermacentor silvarum. Next base: position 36,189,608 of record NC_051162.1, read on the forward strand.
GTCGATGACGTGGCTGAAAACGTCTTCAGGCGATGTGGCAGGTACGGGACTACCGGAGAGGGTGTTGACCTCGGACGATCCAGTAGGAAGTTCCAACGCGGTAATGGTGTTGTAAGGCTCCACAGTGCCGACAGATTCACTACGAAGCAACGTAATCGGGAATGAGAAGTGGTTGTAGACATGAAGGTGAGTCGCATCCACTTGAAGGCCAAGCAGCGCAGTTGGGAGGGGTGAAATGTGGCGACGAACGAAAGCAGTGGAAGGTGTGAAAAGTATGGTAGAGTCGGAGGCAACGGAACAGGATACAGGTGCCAGAACGGATGCGTGCGGGGGTATCTGGATGTCTTCAGTGAGGGATAACTTGGTGCAGGAAAGCGAAGCGTCGTCAGATATGGCATTGCCAAGCGAAGAGAAGGCTACTTCTGCACGGGAGCAATCAATGACAGCTTGGTGACGAGAGAGAAAATCCCAACCTAAAATAATATCGTAGAAACAGTGGGGAAGAACGACGAACTCGACGATGTAGAGCACTCCTTGAATTTCAAGTCTGGCGGTGCACGCAGCCACCGGCTGGACGTGCTGTGCTGTGGCCGTGCGGACGAAGAAAGGCGTCGTGACTTTTCGTATTGAGTGGCATAGCTTTCGGCAATCGCAGATATGGCGGCACCTGTGTCAATGAATGAGGTCAAGCACAGAGACGCCTTCAACAGCGACATTAATAACGTTCGGCGGCGAAAGAAGAGGGCTTGAGCGTTGCGACGATGACGCAGTTCTTGCCTCGGGAACTGCGCCGCTTAGGTTTCCGTGTCAGCGGTAGAGGGACGTCGACGCATCGGGGAGAGCAAGCTACGACGAGGAGAAGGAGAACGGCGGTCAGAAACTGGGCGAAGGCTAGGGCGGGGAAGAGGTAAATCGCGGTCTGGAGCGTAAGATAACGAATGGTCGTACGCTGCTGTGCGTGGGTCGTCACGTGGATGAAGTGGACGGTGGCGGCACAGGCGTGCAACGTGTCCGGGAATACCACACGAATAGCAGATGGGCCGATTGTCCGCTGTGCGCCAGGGATTAATTGCTCGATGGACTGGAGGTCGTGGTGGTGTGGAGGTAAAAACAGGGCTAGGCATCGGAGGGGGAGCCCGGAACGTCGGTGGGCGTGGTCGTGCGACGGCATCGGTGTAAGTCAGTGGGGCGGTGAGTTGAGGTGCCCGCTCCAGAGGAATGACCTCGGACACTTGTTCTTCTTCTATAACGTGTCGTAGGGTCGGACTAAGGGACGAACTGGACTCCGGCGGGTTGGAGATAAGGAAGAGCTGGCGAGCAACGTATTCCCGGACGAAAGTCTTGATCTGCGAGAGGAGGTTGGAATCGTGAAAAGGAGAGGTCAAGCCAGACAACGATTCCTGATGGGAACAGGACGACGAGTGAGGAGGTGTTGACGGCGGAGCTCGTCATAGCTTTGGCAGAGTTCAATTACTTGGGCAACAGTAGAGGGGCTCTTTGAAATGAGCATCTGAAACGCGTCCTCGTCGATGCCCTTCAGTATATGCTTCATTTTAGTGCCCTCAGTCATGGATGCATCGACGGGTTTGCAGAGAGCGATGACATCTTCGATGTAGCTCGTAAAGGTCTCACCAGGTTGCTGAGGGCGCGACTGCAGACGCTGTTCGGCACGAAGCTTTTGAACAGCCGGGCGGCCGAAGACCTCTCTGAACTTTGTCTTGAACACAGTCCAGCTGGAGACTTCGCTTTCGTGGTTGCGAAACCTCAAGTGGGCAATTCCGGTGAGGTAAAAAGGGACGGTGGTCAATTTCGTGGTGTAATCCCATTTGTTATTAAGACTGACGCGTTCGTATGATGATAGCCAGTCATCAACATCGTGGTCATCAGCACCGCAAAAGACGGGAGGGTCCCACTGAAGGAGTGTGCCGGGGCATACGGAGGACTGGGGAGCAGGTGGTGGTAAGCTCGTGGCGCTTGCTGAGGTCATGATGGCAGGGAGGATCCGGCTGCGCAATTCCAGGATTACAGAAGACCCAGAAAACCTCCACCAATTATGGCAAGAAGTCTAGCACAGCTGTGGACGACACGAAGGACGCCGACAGCAAGACACAGCAGCGTAGGTTTAGCCAGGCGCACCAGGAACAGCGTCGAGCCCGAGCCCTACTTCAGTAGGGCTGGCGATCCGGCTGCGGAGCTCTACACGACGCACTTCTTCTTCCTTACACGATGGTTACGCAACGAGAAAACTGTCCGAGCGTCCGTCCGTATTTCGCGTAGGACGATCACTTTCAAGTGGAAAAAAGACGACGACAAACGCGCGAGTAGTGGCACGAGCGCGTCTCTGTGACCACGTGACGTGTGCAATCAGGCGCGCACTAAGCTCACCGTTAGTAAGCCGCTGTGCAGCAGCCGTGGCTTCGGATTGGACTGTCATCAGCGCACCTGGCGCCGCCACCTGCAGTAGTTTGCTTGCCTCATTATTTAACGTTGCGCCGCCTTTGGTCGCATTTCCCGTAATGGCGCCAAGATGACCGCAGCCGTTGAGAAGTTCTGAGATTACCAGAAGTGTTGAGTGTGAGCACTCAACACCACGTAGTTACTACGAAATACTTACGCATCATTCAGATAACTCCCTGAGGAGATTCTACAAACATTTTTACAGTGTATAAGAGTTGGAAGAACAAAATTAAAAAATAACTTAAAAATAGCACAACCTAAATTAATGAACATGAACAGAAAAGAAGGGAGAGGCTATTAGAGATTCTCCTCACCTTTCGGTTATTTTGATATTTATTACTTTCAAACTATTACTGCTCAAATCAAAGAAGCAAATAATGCATACCGTTTTGAACGCATATGAGCAAACTTTGACAAACAACAGGGAATTCCCATGGGGTCTGTTGTAACGTATGGGGCAATGCGCAATCGTCTTAGAAGTATTCAGATGTGCAAATATGAAGGCCTTTGCGCGGACGCCTCTGAGCTTTTAGAATTGAGAAAATTGAGGTGCCTTTGGAAGTGAACACCGTATAATTCAACTCCTGAAGTTATTTTCTGTATTGTGCGCGTAGCAGCACAGTAATCGTCCTTTAAGTATTCATGGAAGTCCGGCCCACTCACGCGCACAGGGTAGCGCCGAAAGACATGGCGCGATGATGACGTCAACGCAGGGGTCACGTGAACGAACAATTTAAATTGCGTGCCTCGCTGATACCTACGGTGGCGTCACGATTATCTAGGTTATCAGAGCCAGTTAACCTACCCGCGGCGTCTCCCGCAGGCACGGCTGCTTGCTGCTAAATTATTGCGACTTGCCATGACTTGTAGCCTGGTATAAAATGGGATTTTAACATTCAGATGGCGAAGCAGTGCAGTAATTTGCACAAAGCTAAGTTCTTTTTGGTCAGCTTCATTTTAAGTGATTGCGTAGGAACCGTGTCAGTTTGGGGATGGCGTGTGATTCTTTATCTTTTGGTGCATTACTGTAAATTAAGGACGGGGTGTCCAGCGCTGCTTACCGCCATCTCGACATCCTTTGATATTTCGCTTTCTCTCTCGCTTGAGCTGTAGGTCTTCCTCTAAGTCATAATCTTTTGTAGTTCTTACACAGTGGCATCTGCGCTTGGCTGTTGAGTTTCTCGAGCCGGTTGGGGCGCGTTTTCCTTGCCAGGAATTTGATCACGACACTGCTTTTTTGGTGCTTGCATTTTTTCGCTACAGCTTGTAGCTGCCAGATGTATGTTCTTGTTGTGCTGGCAAACATCCTGTTGGCGCTCGGCGACTTCGTGTAGATTTTTAAATATCGTTGCGCGGACTGTCCTATGTCTACCTTTTTCGCTGGTAGGGCACTTTCCAATTTGGCTTTCCTAACGCGGCATGACATGTTTTCAGAAGTAATGTTAAATGTAGTTAGTCGACTCTTGCTATACTTCTATCCGTGCTTGACTTCTGATAACGTCACTTCCGGGAAATAACTTCCGGTTATTTTAGACAGGTAAAAATGAAGGTTCCGTTGTGATAACATTGTATTTCAGAGCGTGGCGATCCCAAGAATTAGGAAAGGCTTTCGTTCACTTATTAGCTTTGCCCTTTTAAATAGAACCCCCACTACCAGTCACGCTTGCACAGCAGTCACACGTGGAGAGCAGTCACACTTAACATGGGCTCCTGCTTTTTGCGAACCTATACGCGAAAAAGATATCACACCAACAACTACCCCATCAGAACCATCATATCAAGCAATCCACGAGGGCATCACGTTTTCCATGTGTGAATAAATTTTCACCCTCCTCTGGCAAGTGAGCTACCTCGCTACCCCAGATACCTCGCTAGACCTGACGACAAAAAGGCCCCTTCCCACAGCGAGCCGACAAGAACAGCCGCTGCTGCGCATGCACAGTAAGAGCAACTAGGGGAGGAACCACTACCTTTCATTTTTTGTAGGTTTTTCTCCTCCTCAGTCGAGCAGAAACGCCAGCACATGCGATGACGGCCTCCCCGGAACTCACGGCTGCGTCTTCCCAGACGTCGCAGCAATAAAAGAAACAGGCAATAATAAAAAAAATCTTGTCGACAAGTTGCATGAAACTCGGCAAGAAACATGGATGCTCGATCATAATTGAGGCAGCACTACTGAACCGCAACAGCAGTGGCAACAGTGGGAAAGGAAGGGCGACAAGCAAACGCCAACTACAAAAGCAGCAAGCCCCGAGACCATGACGCAATTCTCGCAGCAAGCTCGCCCAGAAGCGTGACAATGGCACTGCGCAGGAAGCCCACCTACCCGCTCGCCCGATTAAAGACGCCAAGCTCATCTACCAAGAGCAAGCGGGGTTACAACTCTCCAAGTGAACTCAACTTGCTATCAGGCACTCTGTTGCAAAAGCCATCGGCCTCACCCAGCGTGACATATTTAACAACGTACACGTCGAAGTCTCCGAAAACAAAATCATTGCCAGTACACTCTTCGACATGTCTTGGTTAACCTCCCGATATAGTGGTGCACTTCGGCGTGCCGCATGTTTCAGCGCATATATGCGACCTCGCAAGAAGGGTCATGCGTGAAAAAGTCATATACGGCACAACCCAGGCAGCACATTACATAGGGCAAACTTGGGTCCATGCTGGTTTTGAGCCGGCACTGGCGGGGCCTATGAAGGCCCGCTGATGCCTCCGTAATGCCAGTGCTGGCGAAGCCACTGTATCAGACATCCAGTGCTGGCCTGGCTTACTGGTGCCGGTTAATGGCTAAGCCGGGAAATGCAACTGGTTATCCCGGACCTGATTTGCTGTTAGAGTGCCGTCATTGGCTGCACGTCTCCAAAAATTGTTTATCAACGTCCGTTAAATGCAATAGGCATTACCACAATTGTTTAGCAGTTCTGATAGACCCGTAAGTATCGGCCGGTCAAACAGAACGGCATGTGAACATTAGTTTTCCCGTAGCATTCGCTGGCCGTTCCTGAGTATATATGTTATACACCAGTGTTGCCAGGTTTGGCTATATATAGCGAAATTGGGCTACAGGAAAACATTTTTGGCGTCGACATGGACGTGTTGGCTATGTGGCTATATTTGGTCTACTGAAAATCTGCGACTTGGCTTTGTTTGGGCTAAAAGTGGCGCCCTAATCCACGCTCCAGAGGTCGCTTTGATCGGGTAGAAACAAATATCGAAGGCTTTGTTTTTGCTGGCTGAGCCGGCAGAGCGGTTGTGCATCTGTGCGTGCACGAAATGACCACCCCTCCCCTTCCCTTCCCTCTCGGCGCCGTTGTCTGAGCCGGTGGCTTTGATCTTTGATGCTCTTAAACTTGCACCCCTCTTGACCGTTATGCACCCGATCCCCGGGCATGGGGTTGAACCTGGGAGTAGTGGGTTTTTCACAGTACACTGTACTAACATGGGTATGCTCAGGAAGGGAGAGCAGTAACATAGGGTCGGGCCCGTCGGGCGATCGGGGCGGCGACATGAATGAATGGAAGCACGGGTGGATGACACGCCCAGTGTGTTCATGGCCATGTCTTAATTCTGGATGAAGTATCGCGCCGGGCACCGCTTTCGACCTACTCCACGTATCTCGCGCGAAGCTTTACATCCATTTTCCTTCACCTGCTAGATGAATTTTTGTTCGTACTTACATTCGAGATTTATTTCGATATGTTGGACGTAAGATCGGATCCTCCTCAGAGAGGAGAATCCAAACATGGGGAAGTGGGCCAAGTGTGCAGGAACGTATAAAAAATAATGGGAGCAAGACCACGAGCCAAAGATGGGTTCTGGTGCTTTTACTGGTAGATGGTTTGCCCGTAATGTCACGGATGCAGATACTCACTTTGATAATATTGTAACATGTTTGCCACGATAACATCAGTGCACCACGTACATGATCTTCACCTACCGTGTTAGCTTAGTAGGTGAGGTGTCGCGCTGCTGGCTGGAGGACGCGGGTTTGATTCCCGGCCACGACGGCCGCATTTCGATCATGGCGAAATGCAGAAACACCCCTGTACTAAGATATAGGTGTACGTTAAAGAAACAGAGGTGGCCAAAAATAATCCGGAGTCCCCCACTGCGTCATGGTATATCGTGGTTTTGGCACGTAAAACCCCAGCAATTATTAGAGAGTTTTAGAATAGGGGCCTCAAACTTTTGGGGGCCCCAAAGAAATAACGTCGAAGCCACTGCGCATGCGCAAGACGCAAACTGTGCTTGGATTTTGCGTCAGGCACGCTATTTCAGCGATTTAGCAGGAGCCTCAAAAGATGCCCCAAAAGCTTTTCTCAACAAACATGGCGGCGCCCATCGAAGCGACGGCTCTAACCTAGCCCCAAACTGGGCTCAATTCGTGGTAATGCGTGAAGTTCGTAAGCTAGGAGAAGTGATGGTGGTTATCGCTTTCTCTCAACTAACATGTGTAATGAGGATTCATTCATTAGACACCGCTGATTCCGAATTCATGGCTCGTAGGCCTAACACGGATAGACTTGGCTGCGTGAAGGTACGTAAAGTCGGTTACACAAAACTAACCGCAACAAGTTGCTTGCGGCTAATAGAATAAGTTCTAAATTGTAATTAAACATGTAAATCTAAATTACACTTATCATAAAAAGTTATATTTTATTTTGATATTTATGACCCAACGCTAACACCCGCAAAGGTCTTTGGGGCCCCAAACGCTGGGGGCTCCTATTCTAAAACTTTATTAGCACATCAACATGATTTGCTTTTTGACAGTAACCTGTTTTCACAGCATAAACACTGTTATCAATTTGTTGTTTACCTTTGGTCGTTGCGTGCTGTCGCGGCTTTTACCATATCGAGCGAGTTATGTTCGGGACGTGCTCGATCGTCGCCGAAAACGACTGCGCGCTTATTACACTGGTGTGCCGTTTTGCGCAGTAATCTTTTAAAGCTTCGCTTATACCGATTCAGAGAGCGAGTGGCATCTGTTGTCTGACACTTTAATTTAACGCATGTTCTTGCCGTGCTAGAGACCTAAGATGGCGGCCAGGTTGATGTAAATGAACAGTGTATAGATCATGTACCAGCTAACCCGGGCCAAGCTAATAAAAAAGTGAAAACAAGATAGGACGATGAGACAAATACCACGAGATATAATAGCGCGAAAGACTTGTTTTAGCTAATAAAAAAGAAGCCGTGAGCACGTCGTAGATCGCTGGACAGCTGAACTTTTACGCCGTACGCAGAGATGATGTGAGAGATCGATGATGTTACACATTATTTTGCGTTCACGACAGCTAAAAAGCAGAGTTTGTAGTTTATATTACTACTGTAAATAACTGTAAATAACTGTAAATAACTAAAAATATTAACTTAGTACAGTCTGTCATAAAATAAAAGCACTGATTTCGCCCTCTGCAGCGATTCGGTGGAACTTAAGAGCTTCCGGGCCCAACAAAAAGTGTTCTGTGCAAGCATGATGTCGCTGATGTTGATGTTAAGGGCCGAGCGTAATGGCGGCACGGACATTTTGTAACACCGGGTTGTGCAAAAAAAAGGAGTGCCGTAGTCGAATGTGAAAATGTATACACAAATAAAACTGCAAATAATAATGGCTATATTTGGCTACGAAATAGTTTTGCAGTTTTTTGTGTTTGGCTACATTTGGGCACAACTTCTCTAGCTTTTGGCTACACCGCCTCGTCGGACCTGACAACACTGTACACTACGCAATATTGATTTGAATTTTTGGCGATCACGCCAATAGCAACTACAGCATTCGGGACTTTCTTTTTGTTTCTCCCTAAATTATGTATGTTCTGCATATCTTTTTTTTATTGCAAAGGCTGTTAACATTGACGTAATGGTTTTTATTGTGTTGAATCGTTCGATCGGAGATTGTTTACAAGTGACGCAAGCCCACTGCGCAAGCCCACGCGTCAATGTGCGTTTCCCATGTGCATCCTCGATAGGCATGGGGGTATAGAATTAAAAAGCATGTGGCCTTACATTTGCATGTTTAAATAGTTTTGATTTCAACATACTGCATCATTTTGTGGTGTAATCATCTGTGCCACTTTCCGGTAACGCAGTTGCCAGCTGAACTTCTGTAGCGGCTCTGAAGTTCATTGCTAGTATAATGCAAGTCATTGTAGATGACTGCGCCCTATACTATTTTTCTGTATAAGACGCATATCGCACCGCGTAGTAGTGTCTCCTACTTGTCGCTTTAGTGTAAGCTTAGGTCCTCCCCCGGAAAGCTCCATCCAGTGTTGTATTTTTTTTTTCAAGCTAGATGACTTTAAAAAATTTTTTGTGGCCAACTGGCACAGCAGGCGTAAATTTCTGCGCGCAGAAAGAAGAGGCGCCATGCTTAAGGAGAGTTTCCTGTTGCTACATATTTCTTAAATGAAAAACAGCAAATACGAGTAGATCTTGGGGTCGAACAGACATGCCCCACCAACTGAATACGGGCCCGCGTCCACACGAGCTGCAGCGCAAAGCCGGAAAGCTGCTTGGGGCGGACTTGAGCAAGCTGGTCGTTTAAGCACCGCATCGTTTACCCGATATATAACTGACCTCTAGACAGCGGTACTCAGTGCAACACTTCCCTGCAGCACAGAAGAAAAACAGTAACGTGTTTCATGGCTCACGGTGCAGGCCCGCCCGACTCGGCATTCACCTTCTATTAACAGGCTACACAGGCAACCCGAAGTTAACACGCACTTCAATACGCACTTCAACTTTCCCCAACATACGTTTCAACGAATTTGACACCTTGTGCACGTAGAGTATGTCGGCACTGTTGAAGTTGTCCTTGTTTTTTTTTTTCGGGTCTCTAAATCGTATTTTTTTGTGTCTCTAAATCGCGGTTGCATGAATGGTAGTTTCATGGTGATATAAGCGCAGGTGGTGGCCCTAGAACGGGTGTAAACATATGCCCTTGACAAACCTTCACCCAGGAAAGCTCCAACCGCATGGTCCGCGGTGGCCAGGTCCTTGTCGGCCGGTTGACTATTTGGAATTATTTTCAATAATCGCTTAAACTGTTCGCTGACCTTTGCGTATCATCCAATCACTAAACCGAACGACGTTTTGACTTAGCAAAGTCGATACATAAGCTCTCATCTTTGTGTGATATATGGTTGATCAGCCTTAACATTTCAAAGTGTAAAACAAAGATTATCACGCATTCCGTATCAAATCCAGACTCCCACTTACACCCAAGTCACCCCCAGCATTTTCCGGAATTTATTGATTATTGATAAATTATCGATTAGCTACTGATTGGCTATCGATTGGTATCAATAACTGACTAAGCTTAAGTAGTCCCAACTATGTTTAGGTAGAGTTAGCCAGGCTCAGCTTCACTAGTTCACAGCGACATGTGACATTGCGCTTGGACCCTTTCTGCACTGCCGCCAGGATGAAACCCCATTTTCTGTTCGCGGTTTACACATTACGCCCGGCTTAAACAGCTCCGATGTTAAAAACATGGCTGACACATCTTTCATAGGAATTGGTAGAGCACGAAAGTGAAACATGCCTTCATATAGCTGTTTGCTTTGTGAACTCACGGTCCGCTGCAGGGAAAGGCACACGATTTGTGGGTCGCCGACCGTGTTGCAGGTTTGATTGGCGCGCGGCATCCTGTTAGCGAGCGGCCTCCTGCGGCCGATTCGCTTCAGCGAAGGTACGAGCAAAATGATCCGGCTTCGTAGTGTCTCGGGCAGCCAGTGTAATAGCGACGCGCTCAGCTTCAGGAATGCGTGTGACAGAGTTCACAGCGTGCGCCGCAAAGGCGTTCTGCTTCACGCTGACGTGTATCTCGCCGTATTAAAGCCAGATTCGCCCGTTGACGTCGTTACCTTTCTGCGCCGTTTAGCGCAGCAGTTTTCTTAGTTGGTGTCATTGCAAGCGAAGCAGCAGGCGGCGTGTAAGCACTGTTGATGCCTGTTGAAGCTGTACTCCGTAGGCGACGAGGATTCACAGGCTAATAATCTTCCGCGAAAGACAAGCCATGTGCGGAAATATGTCGTCACCTCAGCAGAAATCGTGCACCGCCTACACTAGGCTTACACCGCGATTGAGCCTCCGCTACGCTGAGACTACCGAAGCGCTCATTGTGGCGCTCGTTTATGCCATGATGCAGTGACTCGCTTCACCGCTCCCAGATGGCGGCGCCATCCCTGTCCAGAGAGCATACAAGGTAGATATACCTGGTAGCGAAGCTTCCATAGAAGCCCATACGTTCAAAACATGGTTGCTTACCGGCGGTTCATGGGGCTTAGCGCCATCTGTGTGAGGAGAGAACACTTCCGGCGGAAGAAAAAATAACTTGACGTCATATCCGTCAAAAACAGAAGTTAATTCATTTTGTTCTCATAGGCGCGAAATTTGTTTTCGGAGGCCTGCCATTAGAGCTGTATATTCAAATGCCCCGCCATTCGACTTCATGGGCGTTCCGAGTTTTCAGCGCGAAAAGCGATGCCGGAAAAGATGAGCCGTACGGGTGTCGAAATCGCATCGCTGCACAGAACATACTTTCTTTGGAGGCCGACGAACACTTTGGGCGTAGGTTGCGTAGAGTGCTCGTACTTTCGTCGGACGCCAAGCCCGTCGGCCAGCGCTGTTGCACGAAAACAACTAAAGTAAACAAGTATCTTACGGTCGCAACTCACTACTTTTGACTGCACCGGTTAAGAAACACTAAAACTACCCGCGTCACCTAATTCAGACAAACGTCGACATGCAACACAACACATGTGACGGGGGCGTATTGTAACAGGTGAACTTTACGAGTGCCCCTTTCCACGCACTCCAAGAGTTGCATGGCATTGCAAGTGATAGCGGCGTCAACGCCCGCCGCTATCGATGGGCGCTCTCACGGTGGGCCCTGAAAAAAGGTATATATTGATAATGATCTACTAAAATACAGTTGTATCTTTTCTCGTCATGCATATATAAAATGAATAAGGAATTTTATTTTCGTTGAATAAATCTTACTGCGTCTCGCTTTAATTTAAAAACGCATTTTTTTCTTTCCCATTTTTTATTCCCTCCAAACATAGTCGCACTTCAATTGCTGCTCCCATAACCACCCTTACTGATGTCGGTGACAGTTGGTTCTGAACCGCTTTTCGCCCCAAGCTTCGCGACCTATGTGGATCGACCTTGGAGCATATTTCACGCGTTCGCGTCGCCGTCACATCCCTTACAGGAAGTTGATGCTGGACCCCGGCATAAAACTCGTTTGTGTTAAAAAAAGAAATAGCCAACAAAATCACGCACTACCATATTGATACCAAAATAACGTGGACTGCTCGAACTAACGAGAGCGATATCGTGACACAAAATTCACCTCATGAATGCAGCGAATAACTGTCGCATGAGTCAAACACACACACACACGTACGCGTGCACATGCGCACACACATTTATTTATATAGCTATACTGACGTGTATCACTGGAGACGCTTCGTTCTTGGTAAAAAAGTGCGCAGCATAGCGCTCAGAAGAGGCCACTCCGTTTTTGTTTTGCATGCGCATTGCCAGTAACAGTCAACATCTCATGGGAAGCCCAGACGACAAAGAAAAGCGAAATCAGACGACAGCCATCGTCGTCTGATTGGCTGGAGATGGGTATTTGAAACCGCAGACAAACATCAGTTCTGGGCGAAATTACGTCACTCACGTCTTTCAGTCGCTTCGTGCGATGTTCTCTCTATATTTCGCTCCTCCAAATTAAGAAACCCTTCGTAGGCATTCGTGAATTCAGCAGAAGAATTTTCTTCTAGCCGGCGACTGTCTTACGGTGCTCTGTACCTGCTGCTCAGTAGTAGGATCAACATGACGACGTGACAAAAGTGGGCCACAGTGGACTGGTATCGCGAAGCGAACAATGTGAAGCTTGCATCACACTAACCACAGTCACTAAAACGCGTCATATCAGCAAGATCCGCATTTGCGTAGCTCGAATTATACTGTTATGCGTGCTATTTCGGCAGCGCACGGTTGGAATCACTTACTTCAGTGTGTTTGGACGAAAATACGACATGTGTGCGCAATAAGCGGTGTAATGGAATATCATATGGATTGTAGTGAAGCAGTGAACGAACTCATATCAAGGCCATGATGCTTGCAGCATTCGGCTGACAACTCAAACATTCTTTCATTTATGTGTAACTTCAATGTTTGCGTTTAGTCACAGCGCACGTATCCGCAACTCCTCAGGCTTTGACTCGGCCTCCGTGAGAGTTATGGCATCACATGATCTTTTTATCCTCAAGAAATGTGGAAAAATGCTTATCGAGAAAGCGGCCAGGCAAGGAAGCACGATCTACAATAATATTCATCCTTAAAAGAAATATTCAAGCTGTTAGACTGGGAAGTATTAAGAGCGCTGATGAACGGTGAATATCTCCACAACCTTCAGATTCCCGATGACATTGCCCTGTTCAGCAACACTGGGAACACATTGCAACCACTCATTGAGGACCTTCACCGAGATAGTGTAAGAGTAGGTCGAAGATTATGCAGAATACAAAGGTAATTTGCAATAAACTTTCAAGCGAACAAGAATTCATGATCGGAAGGCCGCCTCTGGATTGTGTGCAGGAGTAAGTTTATCTACGAGACTTACTCACAGGGAGCACTGAGAAGAAAATCTACGGAAGAATGAAAATGGGTCGGAGCGCATACGGCCTGGCAAATCATGGCCAGGAGCTCGGCGCTTTCGTTGGAAAGAAAAGTGTACAATCATTCCATTCTTCCAGTACCATTATATACGGCAGAAACATGGAAGTTAACAATAAAGTTTTAGAACGAGTTAGGGAACACCGCTCTGAATTGGCTGGTACTTTCTGTGGCATATACATCTTGGTAGATCATATATATACCGTCTTCTGTGTTCATATGAGGGCGGAAGCCTCTCATTCTCGGGTTCTATGTTTGGTCTCGTTGCTTGAGCCAATGAAGGCGTGCTACAACCAGTTTTTCCAATCGATATGCCTGCGCGTGAGGTCACTGATATAGGTCGGAAGTGTTTTGGGTTCTAGGGTGATCTGCAATATTTAGGGATTAGTATAGCCGATGCGTGTTTCCTACTGGGCGGAATGTCGCCTGTTTCCCGAACTGCGTTTATGCATTTGAGAAGACTTTTCCGTTTTTGCGCCGGTAGATTGGCAAGCATATTATTATTGACACCGTCCGTTCCTGAGGTCGTGTTTCCTTTGGTTTTGTTAACTGCCCTGAGAAGCTCATGCTTTGTGAACGGTGCGTCTGGCTCGTGTTGTAGGTTGCTGTTTTGTAAGGGTGGTGTTTTTGGCTGTGAGGTGGCTGTCGGAAAGAATGCGTGTGCGAACTGTTTGGTCAGCTCTTCATTCGTTATATTATGAGCCACTTGGATTTCGCCAAGACAGGTTTTTCGCGGGGGTGGCCCCCGGAGCCTGCTAAAGAGTGTGCATCAATTTTTCGCGTGTAGTGATTCACCTGCGTGTTCACATGCCTCCATCCAGTTGGAGGTGGCGAGGCTATCGGCATGTGTTCGAGCTTTTTCTGTCAGTTCCTCTACGCGTTTTTGTAGTTGCTTGTGTTTATTTCTTTTTCAATGTTTCACTAATTTGTGTCGTTGTCCCAGTAGGTGAGAAGATGTCCATCTACTTCAGAGGTCTCTTCTGTCTGTTTTATGGCAGCGGTATGTGTCAAGTGGTAAGGGTACGTACACATATTGTGCAAATTACCAGCATCATGTGCAGCTCGCTACTTCAAAAGGCAGGACGCGGGTCAAGTGAGCTCCTGAACAACACTTTGCAATGTGGCAAACACGGTTTATATAACAAAAGAAATTTTTCTTGGGCAAGTTGGTGCTGATATTTCCTACGTGAACTTGCCTGTGGCGCGAAATGCATTTTGTGAAAAGGGGACAGAAGAGAAGAGACAGTGAAGCGCCAAACTACCAACTGTTTAATGACAGCGCCAGAGCATACAGAAAGAAAGTTAACCTCCGCGCGTGCGCAGAGAGCCAAGGTATGACATGGAACTACATGGTCATAATAACATTTTTTTCAAGAAAGCACATTTCTGCAGAATACAATGTGATGGATGTGTCACTAACACAATCAGCCCCTTTCTTTTTAATAAAGTAAGCATCCAACAACTCCCTCGAAGTTTTGTCGCCACTTTTGCCAAGAATCGACACTTGCTAAAAGCGTGGCTCACAATGACAGGCCTTACAGTGCGCAGGAAGATGCGCATTGTCACACTTACCAATACTATTAGCATGTCAAAAGTGGCGACAAAACTTCGAGGGAGTTGTTGGAAGCTTACTTTATTAAAAAGAAAGGGGCTGATTGTGTTAGTGACATATCCATCACATTGTATTCTGCAGAAATGTGCTTTCTTGAAAAAAATGTTATCATGACCATGTAGTTCCATGTCATACATTGGCTCTCTGCGCACGCCCGGAAGTTAACTTTCTTTCTGTATGCTCTGACGCTGTCATTAAACAGTTGGTAGATTGGCGCTTCACTGTCTCTTCTCTTCTGTCCCCTTTTCACAAAATGCATTTCGCGCCAGAGACAAGTTCACCTAGGAAACGGTTTATATAATGGAGCCGGAGTCTCAAAGGGGTACGACGTAATGCTAAAGCGATTCTCGCTCTATGGCCGCTCAATTGCTACACAATTTTTTATCTGCATTGGCCACGTAGATACGGTCACACGTGAAATATTTATTTTGATGCTATCTCCTCAAGTGAGAGCATCTCAGCAACTTGGAACAGCGAATCGAGGGTAGTAGTAGCTCCGCATACGAGGACACAAAAAAGCAGGCTAGTAGGTGAAATGAAATACGTTAGCGAATGCGATAATACCAATGAGAGCCAAGCCGTTTGTGTGTTGGCAACAAAGGCCTACAAAATAAATGAGAAGGCTAGAAAAACTCAGAAAACAAGATAAAAAAAGAAGGTAGTGACTGCAAGGCAAATGTGCATCAACGATGCAAAAAAAAAAAAGCCAGTGAATAATTCATTTCGTTTGGGGATTTCTGTCCTGTTTTTCTAATGGTGCGTTAAGGCAACCTTCATTATGTTACAAAACGCGGGTGGCTAAGCCGCACCGCAGTGAACGGGGATGCGTCGATCAGCAAAGGACGTGCGTTTATTACAAACACGTTTACTTATAGAAAAGCGAGGTGGGTGGGAAAAGAAGGAACAAAGTAACGAAGCATGCACAGCGTTCCACTGCGCCACCGCACCTGCTGCCTTGCATATTGCCAGACATTATGACTTGTGAAAGAATAACATGCGTCGCGTACTTTCCTAATATCGATTGACAAAAACGCATTTAAGGTTATGGTGTCTTTGCGCAGGTTACGCCACGCACGTAGACGAATCTAGCCAAACTGCCCTTGATATGTCAATGGCTTCACTACGCCCAGATAAAAAGGAAAGAAGGAAAACGTTTCGCTTCTGTCGCAAATATTGATACGCCAATGTCGACATCGCGTGCTTATCGCATTGCAACGAGTTTCAAATGAAATATCTGTTGACTCGCGCACAAGCGAGGCGCGCGGCTAGTTTCCCTTGTTCCAGTACTATTTAAGCGCTCGCCGCAGCAGGGGCTATCCAAGGTTATCATTTCCCAGTCACTCACGCCAGCCAGAGAAGTAGGGCCGCTGCCACGACTTCGAACTAAGCATATAAGCATGTCGGACGACGGTAAAACAGACAATGAGCTCGACCAAGAACTGGACATCGAAAATGACTATTCGAAAGACTACAGCGTTGAGGCATCAAGTTCCAAGACTCCGCTCGTACAAGCCTCAAGCCCGCAGGCTCAGCCCGTCGAACCAGGGGGCAGCGGCCGTGTTCCATCCATGCCTGGATTCGTCTCTGAAAATGGAAGCTGCGACGTCTCCGCTTCACAGACTCTCAAGGACAAGACCTATGCAGGGACGGAAAACGCTTCGTCACTGCCAGCTTCAGGCAAGACAGATCAAAAGTCTCCACAGTTGAGGCTGAGAAAAAAGCGTGTGCCTATAATCGACCAACATGGAAAGCCGTCAGCGTGTGAAGATGACAGCAGCGATGCAAAATGTGAGCCCCTAGCGTCTGCCGCCGGTGCCTCGAGTCATCCGCAATACAACTCTCTTGAAAACGAGACCCAAGCGTTCGGGGATCCCTTTCCGCCTGACGCAATGCCCGATGTCGCATCTTCTTCGCTAGAGCCATTTTGGCATCACCGCTTGGAATTGCCCGATTTGAACCACCATATGCCAGCGACTCGGGCACAAGCTTTTGCAGCCGTGACGCTGTCGGTAGAACGTACGGCAGCGTACGAAGCTGGACAGCGGCTAGTCCCCCATCCCGACGCAAATGAGGATTACGACAATGAGTGGTTGAGAGGCGAAATTGTTTTTGAATGGACAGAAGAGATATCGCGCTTAATAGCTTGCATTTACTATTTTTGTCTGGCAATGGCTGTTCTGCTGGAGAACGATGACACGCATGGCGGCCTCAGCGCTCTCCTCGTGCTTTGGGTTTTATTTTATCCTCTCATTTTCGCTTACATGTGACCTGTTCCTTCACCTGACATGTAGGAATGATCTCATTGCATCTTGTTTTATTATTCATTCACTTCAACTTCTCAAACGCTCATCCTATTGATCTGGGTCGAATAAAGGGACTGCATATTTTATCATGTAAATGCTTGTTCAGCTGACTATACTTTACGCGCCGAGGCCCGTGGCATCGTTGCCGCCCGTCTGGCCTGTTTGGCTGATGATATACCGGTGGATGCACACTCCCTTGGCTTGGAAGGCGAGCAACTGCGGAGCAAGAGCCATGGCAAGACGCAGTCAAGTAAGGTCACAGTCCGATGCAAGTTGGCCGCATGACTTGCGGCCCCGTGCAGGCCGCGGTGCAGTGATGTTGAGGGAAGAACTCGGCCCACAGTTTTATTGGCATTCGTCTATGTACTAAAATCACCTTTTCAGCAATTGGTTGAATCGGCAAGTGTTAGATCCTTCAATTGCGTTCTGATTATTTTCCATGGTGCGGAAGTGAAGCTACGAGAAAGCCTAGCCATCTCAGTCCTTGGCCAAATTTTCTTGGTGCCACGAAATAAAAATATCGACGCTTTTACCCTGTTTCTACCGTTTAACACTTGTATTTATGAACGCATAAGTTGTTGGCAGTATATATCCTGGTGTAGCTGTGTGGCGTACACCCCTAGTGCGAAGTACAGCTAGCTATTATGCCGTAACATGGATTAGATGGGATATATTGTCTTAGTGCCAACCCGGCAGCTCCATTGCATGCCGAAACGTTTTGCCTGCTGTCTGATATGACAAGCAGATTCGCAATTTCGTTTGCGGAGGCGTGGCTTATCGAACCTCAACAGGAGACCAAATGGCACCGCAAGCCTGTGCTTCAAAAGCTGCCGAGTTTTATGTCAGTTGAAGAAAGCTGCGTTTTGAGCACTCTCATACCAGATACTCCCCCCCCCCCCATTCAATTTGTT
This sequence comes from Dermacentor silvarum, assembly GCF_013339745.2. Classification (NCBI taxonomy): domain Eukaryota; kingdom Metazoa; phylum Arthropoda; class Arachnida; order Ixodida; family Ixodidae; genus Dermacentor; species Dermacentor silvarum. Next base: position 36,207,589 of record NC_051162.1, read on the forward strand.
TTGATTTATCCGGACAGTATCGCAAAATATAGGCGCAGAATAAACGGCGGTAACCGGAAAGCAAACTAACCAGATAACAATGTCCCGAGGGCCACAAACTTTAAAGCTGTGTCGCGATGGAATACTGCCATAGAGATAGAAATTCAACAAGAGGGCGCACTCGGGGAAAATTGACAACTAGGAATACCTCACGCTAGTTTAATACCTCACGCTAGAAAAAGAATGAAATTAGGTTAACAGACATCATTTTTTTTTTAATTCCTTGCGGTTAAAAGTAAGAACTTTTGCTTGGAAATGAACTTATACTGTGCGACCTATTTTTCTTGTGGTAAATTACGACAAGCCAATGACGCGCAAGATGCATACGGTGTGCGCCAGACACGCCACCGAAGCGAGCGAGGCCGGCTGCGCATGTGAGCGCTCGCCTGTTCGGCGACCCGTCTGTGTTTCTTTTTTAGGGGCGAAGCACCTTAGGGCCGAGCCTTGGCCCTCCCTAGTCGCCGGTCGTCCATAGATCTGGTTTGCATGGAGAGCGCTAGGGGCGCTGCGGTGCACAACGGCGTTCGTTCTCGACGCGCGCTCTCGTTCTCTCTCGTTCCCAACGCGCGCTCTATGTCTCTCTCTCTCTTCCGTAGCTCTGGTTTGCATGGAGTCCGCTAGGGGCGCTGCGGTGAACAAGGGCGTTCGTTCCCGACGCGTGCGCTCTTTCTCTCTTCAGCCATGCATGATAACGGTCGCTTCTGATAACGGCGCGCCCGCTATGGATGAAAAGGCGGGAGTGGCGGCTCAACTGCAAGCGGAGTCGAGGGCTCGCAAAGCTGCTGCAGCACGGCGACACAGACAGCAAGCGGAACCGGAGGCGTGTTTCTATTTGCGCCCAAGCCCAGTGCTGGACCGCTGGCGCCGCCATGCGCCGCTTGCACGTACAATGTTTCTAGGTGGTTCTTTCGCCGAGGGCCCTCGAACGCAATCATATGGTTCGCGTGAATTCATGTTCTGGAAGCGTATCTGTATGGCGTAGTGGTTACGACGCTCGCGTTGAGATCGGGGATACCCGGGTTTGAATCCCGCGTTGGCTTTATTTTTTTCTTGGTATAAACATTTTCTTTTTTTCCTCTCTGTTTGGCGGTGCGGTCGATTGTACCGCGGTGCTGTGGCGGAAGCCGCAGTGCCGGGCGCCGACGCGAAGCGGCGGTGCCCAGCACTGCGGCTTCCGCCACAGATAAAAAAATACTGCTCCAGTCAGGTAGACTGCTCCCTCCCTGATAGTGAGGTTATATTTGGATCATCAAAACAGTGATGCGTTTATTTAGTAATACCATCAATCCCTTAACAGCAGCCACAGTTGTTCCTTGTCACCACCAGTCCAGCGTGTTCTCCGCGTTCTACGTTCTAACGCCGGCGGCTAGAAACATGGTACGCGCGAGCGGCGCATGGCGGCGCCAGCGGTCGAGCACTGGCCTTGGGGGCAAATAGAAATAGGCGACCCGGAGTCTAGGGCGCGGGAAGCTGCAGCAAAACGGCAACGCCGGCAAGCGGACTCGGAGATGAGGGCTTGCGAAGCTGCAGCAGCACGGCAACGCGGGCATGCGGACCCGGACCTGAGGGCTCGCAAAGCCGCAACAGTACGGCAACGCCGGCAAGCGGACCCGGAGCTGAGGGCTCGCAAAGCTCGCGCTTGAACCGAGCATCGGGGCCACCAACCTCAGGTAGAGAACGCTTCCGGCGTTTTGCCGCCGCTTCCCGCGCTCTCGCCGCCTCTGGGTCCGCTTGCCGGCATCGGGGGATTAACGGTTAACCGAATGATCTCCCGGTGCTTCGCCTACTCAGAATCATTCACTTCGTGGATATGCAGTGATTTTTTTTATGCAGCCTGGTTTCATGGGCTCCCGGCATATTGTTGCGTTCCTTCTGCACTTCGACAGGGCATCGCTGCACTATTGGCCTTTGGCAAGGTGAGAATAAACTTTATTAAAATATCTTGGAGATCAGTTGTGCCGAAGTTCGGCAAGGTGATAAATATTGTTTGACAGTCTGCGACGCATTTCTGCTTACGGCATGGAACTGAGAATTGTGGCGCACTTAGCGAAAAACAGCTAGGCCGTCCTCGCGCAGTTAATTTGAGCTAATGAATCGTACTGGGACATGTTTCGACGCCTTGTATGGGCCCGAAGATTATTATAACTTATTTTGGTACTTTTTAGGTGCACAGGCCGCTGTGATGCAGTTAGCGAGAGCCAGCTCGGCCTTAGTGACAAAGTTAATTTGGCGTCTACTGAATCTTAGTTCGGCAAGTTTGCCACGCTATTTATAGCCCCGCAACAATAAATACCTCTCTGAGGTACTTAAGCGCTTGTCAAAAACGCGACGATCAACTGCCAAGAGTGATAACATGGGGTTGTGTTGCTTGCGTCGGCAGAATGCGGAAAAGTTAACGCCGATTAGGTCAAGAACCAGGAACTTGTAACTCAATGATTCGTCCTTCTTAACGACTGAAACCAGGGTTTGCGCTCACGCATTTGTCTTCAGTGCGAATAGAAGGCATTCTCCGAGCATCTAGCATGGTTTGGCTTGGAGCCTTTGCTGAGGCCATCTCTGTACGTAGCGTACCATCGCGTCGCTGAGGCCAAGTTGTGTCGAAAACGTGCGGTCGCCCGAGTATTTGTGCTCTTGAAGTGCAGGAAATAATGCCCGGAAATGGGGGAATGCTTAGAAATCAGATGTTATGTTCATATTTCATGGCATTGTTTGGGATGACTCGGGTATTTTCTACGCCATATATGTAATGGCGAGTTGGTTTGTTTCTCATGCCACTCACTTATCACTTTCACGCGTTTCGCCTCTAAACGCAGTATTACGAATGTGTAAATACCAAAATGACATATGCTGGTAATCTACTTCTTTCAGCTGATGCCGTGCGGTGGAGCTTCGGACGGAAACTTCTGCTGCATACCTGGTGCCACAACGTGAGATGAATGCACAAAAAGCCCGGAACGAGCCATTTGTATAGAGCGAAATAAACGTTTTCTCATTGCACAAGGCGTCTTGCCTTACTTTATGAAATTTCACGTGGTACAAATAAGGTGAAAGCTTTTAAAGATCGTTTGCAATATTTTTTACTAAATAATAACACGATTCCGCACCAAGACAGCGCGAGGTTGAGCAGTAGAAGCAAGAATTTGCCGTGAGGCAGCCGGCGTAACGCGAGCCAGCTAGCGTTGAAAACGCGCGTGTCCAAAACAGAAACCGGAAGTGTCGTTCAGGAATTAATGCCGACGACTTAGTGCGCTGCAGCCAATTCGGCCTCTGGGTTCATAGGAGTGTCCGTTCTTGTTGAATTTCTTTCTCTATAATACTGCTGTGTAGACAGTACACAGACCTCGACCAGACTAGAACCACGCTCAGTGACTTTCGATGGAAATTGGAAAGCAGCCAGGCGGACACGCCTTCGAGCTTTTGCTAAATTGTAGCTGTGGGAGAGCCAGAAAAGTGTTCTACGTACCAAGATGCTCCTTCCGGCAATATCTGAGCGCACGCGCACTATAGCTCCCACAAGGCGGCTGCGTGCGAATTGATAGGATACACCGGTTCTGAGCGCACCGGAAACTCTTAGCTAAATCTCATTAGTGCAACAATATAACGGAACGAGAGGAGCACATGCAAAGGAGTACAACAGACCGTTTTTTATATTTCGTTCGCGAAGTTGCGCATAAAGCTTTTGCGCATGAGACTGAAACCTCCAATGCTTTCGAAGCAAATCAAATGAAGATATGACGTCACACACGCTCAAGTAAAAGTTCAACAGCTGTGCTGTGCACCGCCTTCGATTCGCGGTTTAAAATACGTTAGAGTTCGCATACGAACCACATATTATTCACTCAGTGCGAATTCGCTGCCTTAGGCAGAAGTATTTCGGCTTGTAGTTTTTTTTTCATTCTATTTACAGTACTGCGGGCAAAGACGTTATTTTCTTCGTGATATCAGCGTTTTAATAACCCAATGCATGAGCCCCTGTGTCAGCAACGCTCAAACAACGAACACAAGTTTCATTTTCCACGCCTGAACAAAGCATCTATTACGAACTTTCCACGCGCGATTGCTGGGCAGATTGTCTGGTTCCGTATCATTTCACACAAGCATCGGCCAAAATTGAAGACAAGTGCATAGAGTGGTCCTGTCGGTTTGGATGCAGTGGTGCATTTGTTTCAAATGCAAATATTCATCCAAGTGCAGTACACTTCACCGTCCCGTTTCCCTGTTGATGAAGATAGAAAAAGCCGTTCACCTCGAAATTGCCTTCCAAGTATTTCAGGCAGCTCATGAACCATGGGCATTAAAATAAACTAGGAGGAAGCTATAAGTCACCCGCCGTGGTTGCTCAGTGGCTATGGTGTTGGGCTGCTGAGCACGAGGTCGCGGGATCGAATCCCGGCCATGGCGGCCGCATTTCGATGGGGGCGGAATGCCAAAACACCCATGTACTTAGATATGGTGCACTGTTAAAGAACCGCAGGTGGTTCAAATTCCGGAGTCCCCCGCTACGGCGTGCCTCATAATCAGCTCGTGGTTTTGACACATAAAATCCCATAATTCAATTTTTTAAGCCATACGTCATGCAGCCAGCTTCCAAAAGTCACTCCCTTTACTGCTTGTCGATAGAAAAGCCGTTCCAATACGTGACCCTGCGCTTGGCGAACTCTACCCGGTGTGCTTGGGAAATATCTCTAATATTGTAGATACCATTTGCCCATTGCGCTTTGTCTTCGTGCGTGCGTGCGCGCGCGCGCGTACGTGTTTTGTGAGCTTTTTGCGTGGGCGCGCGTGCTTGTGTGTGTATTGCATAAGGTCGGTAGTTTTACACGGAATAATCCTCTTCAAAATTGGTGCAGCGGCCCCGCCCTGAAAATCGAGTTTGGTGTCGAGCCAGCCTGGGATATATGGAGGCGCCGGAGGACCAATGGAAGGTGTAAGTTTCCTCCTTTTTCCCTCCTCTACCCTGATGAATCCACTTCCTTGATTGCTATTGTGAAATAAACGTTTCATCAACAGCATAAATACATGAATCAGAAACCCGGAAAGTGTGTTTCGCGATTGCCCTAATTTCGATCGTGAAACGTGTGCCTTGGGTTAGCCCACATTTCCTTGAAGTAGGCAACTGCTCATGGAGGTGGCAGCGGGCGAAATGCTGCCGCCGCTTTTCGCCCGCACAAAAAACATTTTGCCAACAAATGTAAAAAAAGCCCGTGTCCCGTGCATTGGGGGCACGTTGAAAAGCCCCTGGGGGTCAGAATCAGTCCAGAGTCACCCGCTATCGCGTGCCCTTTAATCAAATTGTTGTTTTGACACGTAACACTCCCGAATTTAAGCAGACAACTGCTTAAATTGTGAATAGCTGGTGATTTGCGATGTTCCGCGTATGTAGCAATTGGTTTCAGCAGCTTTTAATTATTTGAAGATATGAAGTGCTAAGCTTTAGGTCTCTCTGGGTGGTTCGCATGCCCTTCGAAAATTGTCCCCTATAGCCCAATTATAATTCGTAAAAATGGAATTTATAAGGCATGCCCTCGCACTCGAGAATGAGTTTGATTGAGCTGTAGGTTTAATTGAGAAGGTTGCAGTGAGTCCAATAAATTTTTTTATGCTTTATCAGTAGGAGTGTCAAAGGGTAAAAAAAAGCGTGTGTGTGTGTGTGTAAATTGCTGAAAGCGAGTCATGTGGTGCAGGTGTGCGTGTGTGTGTAAGACTTCGCTCCTCGAAAGGGCAGGACTTGAGTAAAGTGACTTGTTGAACAACACTTTGCAATGTGGTGAACATGGTTTAAATAATGCATTTGAGACCTGCAAGGAGTTGCGACATTCCAACGCATTCCTCTTGCATTTACCACGGAGTTGCCACTGAATTGCGTGACTCACTGGTGCTGTTTGGCCAGAATTGGCAAGGAAACACAATAATTAATCAAATTTGCTTCATTCACACTATTTATAGCCAGCATAGTAGCACAAGTCACTAGTGTGATCGAGTATAGATTTGCAATGTGGCACTAAGATAAGTCATTACATTCAACTTAGCCACTTTCATAGCTGGTAATAAACTTAAAGAGCACTAAAAGAAATCTTAAACAATGGAAATACCGCTGGCACAGCACTGGCAACAGTGTATGAGCAGGCAAGCGTATATGTGTGTGGAAATTTCAATGCAATGAACTTTCACTGCAACCTCTGTGGTATGAGTTTTTTTTTCTCAGTAAGCTGTACTGAGTCCATACTTTGATTTCTCACTTGCCAACCAAAATCAGCTTTTTCACCATTGATCTTGTCTCTCGTTCTGGTAGCATTTGTTTATGAGGAACTTAAAATGGCATTTCTTGCAGGTCATCCAGATCACAGCCTCACAATTGCCAGCCTTTGTGCTCTCCATCAGAAACCCATCAGGGGCAAGCCACTTATGTTTGCCTTCAGACAAGCCAACATTGTAAGTAAACATAAGCGGGTAGTCAAATATTCTAAACCAAGTTGCCATTTAATACTGTGATGCTCCTTTGGTAGCCTTAGGTTGATATTTTGTGCAGTTGTGTGCAGTTTTTAGATATTGCCGATGGTACAGTGCACATTGCAGATATGACTGGTATTCCGAAGTATATACTTGCAATTTCATCATTGTCTTTCATAATAAAGTTTTTCTTTTGTGCAAGGATATTCACAGATTGGCGCATTTCAGCATCATATTCTGTATTGTGCATGCAGTGCTCCTTTCAAGTTACCCTCCTCCTACGAATGTATTTGCGGGAAAGGAATATTTGTTTACCCTCTGCAATGCGCTTATTATTTGCTCCTTGCATCAAACTCCTCTACCTTTAATTCTCACATAATTATCACAACCTCAAAATTTCGGCTGTTCTTATTGTTTTGAAAACAGTATCAAAATCAATGTGCTTGATTGCTATCTATACTGCAAGGGAATTCAAGAAACTGCAAGAAACCGTGGCTTCTTATGGTAGTTGAAAACCTCTTTTCAGCAAACCATGTGCCTATTTCGTTTACTGAGCTGCTGATGAAATTCGCGAAAATGTTTGATTTAACACATTCGTTACAGGAGAAGAGAAAAAAAAAAGATTAACAGGAGCACTTTTCACGTGGACGCAATGCTTTTGTATATTCTCCAGGTGGCAAAATGTACGTTTAGGAGAGAGAGTGACCTTAAATCAGAGAAGGTGGGGCGGGGAGCCAATTTGCAGCCATTGTGATTGATGCATGTAGTGGCAACACAGGATGAGAAATAGTTGTGGCACTGCAGTCTAGTAAATAGGTCAGCACTTAAATAAACTCCCCCACAGTGAGGGGGAAACGTAGGATATGTTATCCAATAAAGAAGTTCCTTTTAGGAGACAGCAGGAAATTTTAGGCTCTAGTTGAGCAGCTACAATATGAAGGACCACGTAAATTGTAGGAAGCCAACATAAACTGAGTAGAAGGACGTACATCACTGTTCTGAGCACGAAGTAGAAATTCGGACCATCAGGAAGGATTGTAAGTAAAAATAAGGGAATATTACTTGTCACCGTATTGCCGAGCTAACACATTGGAACAAGGGCAAAATATAGTTGACAGGACGTTCTATTGACCCTTTTCGCGGAGCAGTTTGCTTTAGAGAAACGAGATGGCGCTCACGGTGGCGCGCCATACCTCTCCTCAGCGACCGTGCACGTATACGAAACCATTACCGCTTCTACCTTGCTTCTGTGCGATCAGCTGTCGGAAATGAAACTGAGTTTTCGCTAACACACTCCTGCTCCAATCATGCTAGATTGAATCATGTGGATTGAAGACGTGTGCGGTAGTTGGCTGCAAAAATAGTGACTGGCATTTTAAGGAATAGAATGATATGTGGGGCCAAGTTCGCGGACCGCTGCTGCAATCCGCCTTTTGCATATCCCGAGTGCGCATGCGCTGTATCCTAGCGGCGAGCGGCGAAAACGTTTTGTACGGCGTCGGTGGTTCGTACAGCTGACGACGCACGCGTATGCAGCATAGCCGTCGAGCACACAAACTCTTTATTGTCAGCGCTGTGCCAGTCGACGATGCGGTATTTGCGCTGTGTTTTAGTAAAAACTTCAGCTGTTAACAGCGACATTCGGTTAACGTCCGGTACGTCACAATATATGCCGACACGACTCTGATGTCGATCAGAAGTCGACCTCACGCCGGCGCCAACGCTCGGCCGGCTGTAGTTGCGATACTGTGCCAGTGGGAGACCTATATTGTCATACAAATATATGACGAAGAAGCCACCGACGACGCGACCGACGACAGCGAGTTATCGTAGTGTGACAAGTTTTCGTGCCGACGACGCCGACAAAACCAGTGTGCTGATCGCCGTGCGAGTGGCCGCCGAGTGAGAACATCGCACCGACAACGTGAATGTCGCCGCAAATGCGCTCGTGTATCTATTTATTGATGCTCAAATTGAGTCGAAACGTGCTTCCGACGCTGATATGCATGATTTCCAGACCTTTACAGCCCTCCACATCAAGTTTGAGGCGGTGTCGGTCTCGTTCAGGCAGCTTCATTACGCCTAACACAGCTGACGAGTTCGTCCGCTACCGGCGCACCTGAAATATAGGATAAGCAAGTACGACAAAGGAAACTGCTTATATAGTTCGGTACTGACCTTACCGACTTGAAGTGAACCACTCTTAGCACAGTACGATGCACACACTGAGTGGGAAGCGGCGACACGGCGCAGTGCTAATACCGCGGTACAGGCACCGTTCTTGAACGAAGGCTGTCGGTCGCAGTCGCCGGTGCTTCCATGAATCAAGTGCAACTACGGAGAGTGTATTTTTATGCTGCCTTAGTAGTTAGCGAAAACGAAGTTTGCCTCTTATGCTAAATAGGCAACGAGTGATGGCCCTTTCGATACTGCATCGTAAGCAACAACACCGCTCGTTGCCACGCGAGTACGGCGGGTATCATCATTTCCGCGTGCCAGTTCGGCTAGGTGGTCGTTACCGCCGTTTTCGATGTGCCCGGGACGTTCATGCCTTCTCGTCTCAGTGTGATCGCTTCTGATATGTGCATGAGAAGTGTTCGTATATGCTTTGACCATTTCCTCATTATTTCGTGTGAGCGGTGCACGGTTTCTACAGTACTTGAAGCGAACAGCGAGCGGTGGCCGTACGCGTGCCGATGTAAACAAATGCGCCGTTCTTACGTTGCATGAATACTCTGGGCGCAGTGTCGTTCCTTCAAAGAGCTATGGCTACTGTGGTCAAGGCTCAGCTATAAAAGCAGTGTTTAGCAGTTTTTATCATCCTATCAGCTTACGTTCAGTGCAGGTCTAGCAGTGGCAAATGCATGAACTTGGATGCTATATATATATATATATATATATATATATATATATATATATATATATACAATACGGCTAACCTCCGCTGAGCGGAATCGACCCCAGCTTAAACTTGATGTGGGCGGCTGGCGAGTGCTCACGTTCGTGCATTTCAACTTCCGAAGCATGTTTGGACTCATATTCAGTACGAACAAATATGTATAACAGGAATACAAGCGTAGGTGGTGTGTCAATCGCGTTACGGTGCGATGTATTCGTTCAGAGGCACGGTGACTGGTTTTGTCGGCGTAGCTGCACGAAATCCCGTCATCATATTTCGACGACTTGCGGTTGTAAGTCGCACCAGAGTCGTTGCGGCCTATGCATCCTGTCCAACACTCACACAACGAAAATTACAACGACTGACAAATGCACAAACCCATTTCAGCTTGCTTCTTGCAGCGTGCTTCTGCGTCCCACGGGGCCCCGACGCCGTACATATTGTTTCTCGCGGAGCCCGCTAAGGTGGCGCCACAGCGCAATGCAAAAGGCGGATTGTCCGTACGTGTTTCCGGCACTTCGAGATGTACGGCTCTCCTCGAGGATACACAAGTTTGCTCATCCGCCTGCGTTGCATCGCTAACCTTCAAAGAAAGGGCTTCAGCCCCGGTACGTCGGCAAGAGTGAGTACTGCTCGTTAAACAATGATAACGGGAGTAGCGCCGCCTCCTGTCATAGTAGGTTTCGCGCACAGTATTTACACACATCTACCGCAACCATCACGGAAACTTACACCCACTCTTTCGCCAACGTGTCAAGAATAAGTGAATGGGCGCACACTTGAATATATGCGCACTATATACGCACAATAAGTGACGATACTACATCGATAGCGCACGAATGGCCGAAGCTGAATGTTTCGTGAAGGTCCACAAGAGTATGCAAGTTACCCGCGGTAATACGCATTTGCTACAAGGTTTTGCAATGTGCAGAACAGCTACGTTTCAAGCCTTGTGCGCAGAAAGAACAAATCTATCGAAACTGAGCACACCCGCGAGCGATTAGGCAGAAAATAATCAGATAGTGGCCGCACCGAGGAACTTCACTGAGTCAGAAACTGACAAGCAACTACATCAAAATATTTGCAAAATAAAGTGCAAAAGCAAAACACACTAATCCTGATTCAATTCATGAGTGGAATGTTTGGATAGCTTGAAATAAATATTTAGCCCCGCTTTTAGAACAAGCACAATATACGCTGCTTGCGCCGTTTGGATATAGGTTTATCAGCTCCGAAAGCGCTTTTGCATGTTCTCTGAAGTTGTGATCAAACCTTCGTGTCGTTCACCCAGTCACCGTTTACAATATCTCCCAAAACAGAGGTTTTCTAAGCCGCGCCGGCGTCATACACTTCCATTGTAAACAAGGAGACAGTTGAGGCAAGCAATGGACGCGTCACCACGTGATGAAACATGGCAGCGCCCACAGAATCGCCGCGAAAAGGGTTTATATTTTCCAGGGAAATGTGCTGAAACATTGATTCTTACTCAGTCAGTAAAGCAATATACAACAATAAATTAAAATAATTAAGTATACAGAAACGGCCTTACATAGACTGCAGTGGAGAGTTGGACATTGTTGGGCTAGATGCAAGTACTGCTTTGCTACTGTAATGCAGGGCAGGTGAGAATGCAGTTGGGGGTTTCTTCATTTTCGTCTGTTGTGCCCTCTCTCTGTACAATAGTGCTCTTCGTCTCGTAGTGAATAAATGTTGCGTTAAAACAATTATTTTCTCATGCCTTGAGCATAGCAGCCTTATTGTGTCTTCTCCCATGAAGTCTTCTGCTGCAGTGCTTCTGAAGTGTAATGCACAACCAAATTGCAGATTTTATATTGTGAGTTTTATATTGCGGTCACATCCATGCTCCTGGAGAAATGCCCATTGTTGAAAGGTGTCGTGGGTAAAGTCTTTACATTTTATGCTCTTATTTTTGCTTAGTGAAAAGGCTACTGTATATTCATTTTTGCTTCTATGCCATTTTGTATCACGATGACTTAGTCATCACGGTTTCTAAATTTGAAAACTGGAAATTTTGCCTACATTTCATTTCTCATGCACAATTAAGCTGTGCCTTGTGTTTGGTCACAATAATTAGGAGTGTTGCTTTCAGAAGCTTGTTGCCTTATCAAATTCCCCGCAGTGTATAGGATCGTAATGAAATGTAGTCAACTCTCATGATTCTGTTCTTATTTTGCTAATGCAGGAAGCAGGATTCCAGCACAGCCATCTCCTGCACCTATGGTCAAGATGCTCAGACAATGGAGTCCCTGTTCCTTGTGGTTAACCGTGAACAGTATTCTCGCTTTTATGAAAGCTTAAGGGGATTTCCTGCATAAATTACAATTTTGGAGCTGAAATGTATACACTTTATTCTAATTTGAATCAACTAATATATGCTGTTTAATACTTTTATACTGTTTGATACAATCATTTCTTGTTGGAGCATATTAAGCGTGATGTTTAACATTTATTTATGCATGACTGGCTGATGCATGATGGCCTGTGTTTAAAAAATGGGAACTCACACATTTGAAGCTTCATTCAGTAGCCAGAGTATGACCGATTTAATAGACTATATTTGCTCATTTATGTACTCATGTGCTACAAGCCCTAATCTTCCATTATCGCACCAAGTACAAATAATTTAGAAATTGACAATGTATATTAACTTCATCCGCATGTGGCCAGTAGAGTACCTTAATGAACAGTGGTTTGTTTTTATAAGGCCCCGATTGATACGGCACTTCGCACCTAAACAGTAATAAATTTAGGTTTGTTCTTGCAGTAGAAAAAAAAGAATTTTCAAGCAACATATTCTGTAACAGACCATGCAGTGTCTTCGCAGTACAAAATTTAAGGAAACCAGAATTGTCATTGGAAAATCTGCTACGCAGCATTTTTAGCTCAGAGAACTGTATTTACATTTGAAAAAAAATTATTTAGGCGGGAAAAAAAGTTCTTGCTCAAGGAACCTTGTTCGAGCGAAAATTCCTCTTGATGCTCCTGGATCAAACCTTATTTAAAGAAAGTTTGTCAGTATATCAAAAATGTGGGCCAGTCAAGCTTTCTATCGACTTTCCAATTCAGCTTGTCACAATGATTTGCCATGACATTGGTGTGCAAAATAACAGGTGTGTTTCTTGTGTGCTTCCTCTGCATTTCATGTACTTCCCTAATTGACCTTTGCAAACTAAAACTAGAATTTTTGTACCCGAAATTCAATATAGGAAATGTAGTCCTTTAAGTGGCACCAAACTCGGGCTGTTTTACTGTTACCATATATACAGGTTGTTTCAGTTAAGTAAACTTATAAACTAGTCAGCTAATCTTTATATATATATATATATATATATATATATATATAAATGCTACGCAGCTGGACAGAACCAAGGTAATGTTGTTTGCCGTCGCTTGGAGATACTCAGAATATTTTTTGTATTCCGCCCAATTAGATAATTAGAATTAATTGTTTATTCTACTTCTGAGTTATAATAATTAGATGAAAAGTGTCAATGAGTAAATTGTAGAGCAACATGAGAAACTCCCAATACAGCTTTCTGTTGCTCAATACGTGCATCATAAAAGTGTTTTTCCGATCGTGAAAGAAGCCCGCGAATACACGCAAAATTGTCGTCCGACTGGCGGCTCAAGGCACTTTATGTGTATTCGCGGGCATCTTTCACGCTCGGAAAAACACTTTTGTGTTGCACGTATTGAGCAACAGAAAGCTGTATCGGGAGTTTCTCATGTTGCTCTATACAATTTTCTAATTGACACTTGTCATCTAATTAGAACAATTGAGAAGTTGAATAAACAATTAAGTCTAATTATCTAATTAGGCGGAATACAAAAAATAGTCTGAGTATCTCCAAGCGACGGGAAACAACATTACCTAGGTTCTGTCCAGCTACGTAGCATTTGCATATTTTAAACTTTGTCCCAAGTTAACTGAAACACCCTGTATATAGGACAGATTTGATCAGTTATATTTAAAAACAAGATATTTTTGTAGGAAATATAAATTTTCATGTACTTACAAATGTATTTGGTGTTTGCACGTTTTAGGTTGTTATATTGTTATATATGTATTATGTAGTTATGTATTCTAGCATGGAATAAATATATTTACTTTCCTTGAAAATGTAGTATTATATATGTCTTGCTGGTCTGTATTACATTTTATATGGATATGTAAATCGTAATAACCTTTCATGTAGATATACACGCTCAGAAGTTATAGTTTGCTAGGTAGCATTTGTGCAGTGAAGACAGGTTTGGCCCTGAATTTCTAATATATATTGTGATCCACATGTATAAATGTTGTGTATATGCCTATTGAAGCTTCAAGCTTGGCTATCAGACGCCGTGTTGGTAGCTGAACTTGAACCTTCTGGCACACACGAGTTATGCGTGGATCGCTCTATATAGTCTAATTCAAGGCATGTACAGCTGAGCCTGCCTTGCGTATACTGTAGAAATAAAAGGGTGTACACCCTTTCAACACCTATGAAAATGGGTGTTAATGAGGACTAACACCCTAACACCCTTCATAACTTTTGCTTGACACCCTGCCTCGAGGTTGCTATAATAGCACCCCAACTGTAGGGTGTAGGAAACAGCACCCTTAGGGTGTCCGTCTGGCGACAAACTGATTTACACCCTCAAGGGTGTTAAAATGTTTACTGTGTGGTATGAAAAGAGCAAAATATATACATTTACGCGCATGCTGATCACACTTACTAAGGCATACCATAAGAAGACAACAAACATTGACACCAAGAAAAACATAGGGGAACTTGTACTTACTAACTGAATTAAAGAAATGATGAATTTCCCTTTCTTCTCGTTCATTACGTAACGAGGGCTCGAATCCGGCAACATTGATGCCATCAGGTAGCATATGTGGGTTTATTGACCAGTTGCCATCACCCAAAAAAGATCACGTGCTCGTGACGCCTGCGGCAGAAAGGATGTTCCACATCCGCCCCTGGTCTTGTGAGTGCTGGCGCTGGCTAACACTCCCAAAGTTAGTTCTAGTTGTGAAACATAAATACCCCAGAAAGCGGATGGGAAAACGGCTCCGCGGTAGCTCAATGGTGAGAGCATCGCACGCGTAATGCGAAGACGTGGGTTCGTTCCCCACCTGCGGACAGCTGTTTTTTCATCCGTTTTCATTTCCATTAATTCATCATTTCTTTAATTCAGTTAGTAAGTACAAGTTCCCCTATGTTGTTCTTGGTGTCAATGTTTGTTGTCTTCTTATGATATGATTAATAAAAATCGGGCCCCTCGGTTCCCTTTCTTCTCGTTTACTAAGGCATACGTAGCATAACCAATTAACAGGACGCTAAGTTTTGAAGAACAATAGACGCACGAAAGAAAGGTAGTCAGCAAATGTTCTAGACTGTTTTCCTGGCCATTTCTGGGTCACTTGAAGTTCCTTGCCCTGGCTGTCATTTTTGCTTTGACCAGGCGAAAAGGGTGCACGTAACTGCGAGGCACCGTCCTGTCATAGCTTAAAGAACAAAACCATTTCAACATATCACCTGCTGATTTACTTTTGTGAATAGTGTCAGGAATAGCTCAGAATAATGTTCTAACGTTCCAACATGGAAAGGCAACGTGATAGCTCATTAGTCTATAGGTATACCATGCAATGTTGATTGCACACTATGCAATCAATATTGGAGGGGTTATCTTGGTATGCTGATTCGGTCCGAACTGTCGGCTTTTGTTACGCATTTTTTTGGCGTTTTCTGACGCCAGTTACCATGCATTTTACGTAAGTTTTGCTCGAACCTTGCACCTATAAAGTTAAACGCTTACAGTATAACTTAAAGTACTCTTTCAATACAAAACGAGGGAGCGAGACGCCAGCCTTCCCCGTAGGATCCTGAATATTTCGCAGCGCCTGTTCGAAAAAATATTTTGCGCTCACCGCTGCTGCACTCCTCTTGCTCAAATTTTGCAGAACGATTGCATTTTGGGGTCTGCTTCGTTTAGTATAACACTTACCGCAGTTGATTGCCTGGTTTGTAAGAAAAAAATGCAGATTTCCTTTCACGTATGCGGATGCGAGCTGCTCCAGCGACGGCGCTAGCATAAACTTGTGTCAGCCGCCTGCCGGCAGCTGAATAAAGCAGCTGGTCAGGTTGGTTGGCCGCGTGTAGCCTGCTCGTAGCACATCGGCTAACCTGTAATGCGTAAGATGGATAACAGGTGGAATATTACAGTTACAGAATGGATACCAAGAAAAGGGAAGTGCAGTCAAGGACGGCAGGAAACTATGTGGGGTGATGAAGTTAGGGAATTAGCACCTGCAAGTTGGAATCAGCTAGCGCAAGACAGGGGCAATTGGAGATGACAGGACTTCGTCCTGCAGTGGACCTAATTATAGGCTGATGCTGATGCTGATGCAGTGTTACACTAAACAAAGCAGACCCCAAAATGCGATCGTTTTGCAAGATCTGAGGAATAACAGTGCAGCGGCTAGCGGAAAATATTTTTTCGAACAAGGCTGCAAAATATTCAGGACCGCGTATGTTGCTGTGGAGCGCGTCTTCTTGGTGACCGGACCTCGGTGTCATTTGTCCAACCTTGTGCTTCTCGATCGAGTAGCCGTAGGTTTGTATGCCCATCGCTGCTGCAACACGACACGATATACGAAGAAACACGATAACTGTTTCGTGGGTTTTATGGATGCGGTGTATCAGATGCGTGGTATTCTGGCGGCGATCCGCTCGATCCTGGAACAGGCAGCTCTTTCGCAGTGGGGGCAAAGTTCGTGACAAGGCTATCAGCAGTAGTGATTGCACTTAAGGCCAAATTGCAGTGCAAAGTCCGAGTCTGCCGTAACAGTGACGTTATTAACCGAGGAATGCAAATTATGAACTAAGCAGCGTATCGCGCTGCCTCCACGTCGCGTCGCCTGCAGCCGTCGCTCGCACGTATACGTGGTTTCACCTGTGGTGTCACCAGCAAAGCAACCGGCTTTAGCGCTCGCGATCTCTTTGGCGTCGATTCTCGACGTCGCGCGTATATTGTGTGACAAGGGTGAATCGCGCCCATTCCGAAGTCAAAAATGCAGGGGACGCAAACAGCAGTTAATGGCGTCACGAGTTCATTATTGAAGGTTTTAGCTTCGACGCTTCCGCATAGTCAATTAGTTGACATTTTCGTTACCGACCACAGGGAATTTACATATCTTCCAGCAGTTCAGAAGTCATTAAGTGCCTGTTAAGAAGTCATCACTGCCTGTCATGTTTTTGCGAGATAATACCCAGATGCATTAGTAATTCCATTAATTTTCTATTAAATAATTCATTATTTCCAGTAGTAATTCCCATTAGAATATCCCAGAGTCACCGAGTCGCAGCAGTTACGTGATTTTCTCGAATGCAGTATCACTGTATTCCAGACAATCCAGTGTGTACGTTCCAGAAATCAATAGCTTAGTGAAATACTGACACGTATCTTGTTATTACATTGAATATGATCACTAGAGCAAAAGCTACGAAGCGCATACTTGTATATATACCGGGAGTTCAAAATTAAGCTTTACGGAATTTTCAAAAATCGCCTGTGGCAGGTAGCATTATTCTTATTGCTGAGCTGGGTTATTCGAAGAGGCGGACATTAGTAGCACGAGAAACCGAAACACATATTCAAATAAGTAATAAAAATTGACTAATGAACTTCTTAGTTAATTACTTTATGGCACATATTGCAATTTACGAATTGTGAGTTTGCAAAAAGCATCTACTTGGAATGAATTTCTAGGATGACACCACTTTCGAGGTATTACTTCCAAAAGTGTGGGACGAAATACATGGGCCTTCCAGTTACTTTTGTGCTTCCATGTATCAAACACCATTTTGGTAAAAATGGTGTTTTACCATGGTGCCAATGGCGCCGTAGAAACTTGCCGTTTCTATGGCGAGTTCGATGGCATACATCTCCCAATTGGTGTCAATCTGGAAATTATTTCCAAGTGGAATCGCCTGACAAGCTCACCAGCCACAATTCGTAAATGGCAATATATGTCGTAAAGTAATTCCCTAGGAACTTTATTAGTGAAATATTGTTAATTAGTTTTATATTTGTTTCAATTTCTCATGCTACTATGCACGCCTTATCGAATAACCCAGGTAAATGCTAAGAATTAAGCTACCTGCCACAGACGATTTCTAAAAATACCGTAAAACTTAAAAATGAACACCCTGTGTAGCATTTGGTAATATACAGATATGCCTAATCCTGCAAAAATGCAAGAACGTTCCAAGCTGTTTGCAGAGAAGGCAGTCATGAAAGAAGCTTTACATTCCTGATGTACACTTTTCGCAATCGATACGCCAAATATTCAGCTTTAGGACCATTCCAGGCAGTTTCCCTTGAGAAACAACCTAATGTTTATCTAGAAAAGGAAAAGGATGCAACCCCCCTTCGAGTAAGAACCAGACATCACTATCAAAGTTTGCATGCCGGTAAGAACATTGAGCGTAACATGATGCAGTTGATCCAAAGAAGGTGCGACTGAACAAATTCAATATTTGTGAATTGAAATATGGGACAATAGGTAATTAGTTAAAAACCTAATTAGTGATTTTTTGTAATCATATATAGTTGATTATGCATTTGTCTTTTTTCAAGTAATGTCCGCCCCTTCGAGTAGACCAGCTCCTTAACTAGAAGTGCGCTATTTGCCACAGGCAATCTTCAAACATTTTTAAAGCGTATATTTCCTGACGTACTTAACCAGGATACAGCTGAAGAATTTATCCAGTATTTTGTAAATATTGGACCGCAACTAGCAAACCAACTTCCTTAAGTCACCGAATGTATGCAGTCTATCCAATCTGTGGTGAATACTATGGGTAATTGAAGATATCACAGTGGATGAAGTAATAGCAGTTGTTAATGGGCTAAGACCTAAGGGAGCTGGGCTTGACCAAATACCTGTTAAGCTAATTAAGGACAACATTGACATCTTAGCTGGTCCCCTCCTTCACCTATTTAATCACTCCCTTGATTCCGAAATATATCCTTCAGAATTTAAAATAGCAAAAGTGATTCCGATTTATACGGACGGAGATCGTTCTAATCCATCAAGTTATCGGCCGATTTCGATTACTAGCGTTATCAACACAGTTTTTGAAAAGATACTATCGGCGCACATAAACAAATTCATATCCAAGTACAATATACTGAGCCCCCACCAACACGGGTTCAGACCTCAGAAATCTACTTCTTCCGCTGTTTTCTCCCTTACGCACCTACGGAATACGGCTCTCCGGCAGAATAAAATTGCGGTCGTTGTCTATCTCGACATTAGAAAGGCCTTCGATACAGTTGACCATCATATATTACTGAACAAGATGAACAATCTAGGGTTGATGGACAAAATCCACAACTTGCTCCGAAGCTACCTCAGTAACCGCAAGCGGCAAGTAATACTTAAAAATTATACGTCTACACTGTAAAAAATTTCCGTCAATATACGGAGGATTTCCGTCATTATACGGAAAAATTGCAGTAAGAATACGGAAAATATCTCATTTTCAGAAATACAGCAAAATTTCCGTTAAAATACGGAAACTGCTCCCCGTTTTCAGTTTTACGGACATTTTCCCGTAATAAATACGGAAAAATTGCAGTAAGAATACGGAAAATATCTCATTTTCAGAAATACAGCAAAATTTCCGTTAAAATACGGAAAGTGCTCCCAGTTTTAAGCTTTACGGTCATTTTTCCGTAATAATACGGTGACTACACTGTTCTGTACGAAACAGACAGAATTCCGTATTTTTGTTATGCGATCATCCGTATTTTTGCAAGGAAAACTATACACGCTGTCTGCGTGAACGCTTGTACTCACAAAGTTTCCTCTAAGAATATTTTATTGCAATGCAAATGGCGCCTGTGTTTGTACTGACGTTTATTTGGTGTCAGCACTATATATATATATATATATATATATATATATAAGTTTTAGTGAACGAAGAGCGGTGGCCATACATGAGAACGTAAACAAACCTGCGCCGTTCAGGTGCTGGTGCATTGGCAATTACATTGGTGCGCTATGCAAAAATTGTGCGCACTCTAAATCAGTACCGAAACGCAGTATAATGACCACGATTGCGTTTACATTTAACAAGAAATGGCCGCGAAGAGAACTGGCGGCCTATAAATCCAAGTACTGCGGCTATAGATGAAATTTTAGACGGAGAGAAAGAATTAACTCAGGAGTGGAAGGGTTTTACTGAACTGTACAGTATTTGGTTTCAATTGCTCCATAGTATTTGCAAAATATCTCATCTCTGTCAACTGCCATTCATTGACACACCCCCATTACGCATATCCTGCACTGTTCAATTGTTGACAGTGTTGTCAATTTTTGCGGTAAGATGTAATCGCAAGCATTTATTCTTATTTATTTATTTAGATACCCTAAGGGCCCACAGGGGCATTACATAGGGGGGGGGGGACATAAAACAGAACACAATTTTCACAAATGAAGGAGCATCGCAGGTGGTAAATACAGCACTTTGGGGTACAGCAAGTCGTGAAACATATTAACAAGGTAAATATTCTTACAAAATTCACACTCAACGAAGCAAGAACAAAATAGCGAAAGCGAATAAGTGCTCTGGGAGAGAAAAATGTTACTAAAAGTGCTAGGATTGTAAATACGTTAGTAATGCTGAATAAAATAAGGAAGACTGTGTGTTATCGTGGCAATTCTGGAGGGTAACTGATTCTATTCTTTTATTGATAAGGTTAACGGCGAATTGTTGGACTTTTCCGTCCGGGCAAAGATAGGGTTAACTTTGTAGGCATGATCGATGCGATGTGAAGTATGAGCTAGCTGTGACGGTAAAATGTGTGACCGGGCAAATGATGTGTTGCTGTGATACAGTGTGTGAAAAAAGCATAATCTGGCGAATTGTCTGCGTATTGTGAGTGGCGGCATGTTGAGTGTTTGCTTCAAAGATGAAACGCTTTGAAATCGGGAGTAGGATGACATGATGAATCGCGCTGCTTTATTCTGGAGGGCTTCGAGTAGATTGGTAAGGGCGATCTGGTAGGGATGCCAAATGACTGATGCATATTCCAGGGAGGGACGCACGAAGAAAGTGTACGCTTGAAGCCTGGTGTCCCTGTCGGCCAGATGCAAGCGTCGCTTCAGAAAGCCAAGTTTTTTGTGCGCTTTAGTTGTGATATATTTTACATGGTCAGTCCAATTTAAGCTAGAATTTATGTAGACACCAAGGTATTTAGCCGATGTAACCGAGTTTACTATGCTATTGTTTAAAATATAAGTATTAGTTTGAGACTTTGGAACGGAAGTGAAGTTCAGGTGATTGGTCTTTTCTGTGTTAATTTGCATCTGCCATTTGCCGCACCATTCCGTTAGTTTATTAAGGTCAGATTGCAGTGTTATAATGTCGTTAGGGCTAGCCATATATCTCTCTGTAAATCACACAATCATCGGCAAAAAGGCGAACTGTTGAATTAATATTTAATGCTATGTCATTAATGTATATCATCATGTATCATTTAGCGCTTCATCTTGAAACAAGACCGGCGAGCGCACACTTTCTTGTACGGAATTTTGCTGTACAATAACAGATGGACGCATTGTGAGTGAAGAACAGAAATGATGGATGGTTAGGCTGCTTGACTCTCGGCATGTTTGAATGGGCAAAGTTCCGAATTTATCGCTGTGTGGTGTATGTTTGTGTGCTCGTCATCTGCCGTCATAGCGCGGGTATACTTGCGCGGATTGTGTTTCACTCGGCTGCAAAACTTTGCACGCTGCGGCATCGAACACGCACCAATACGTGTGCAAACTACGGGAAGGTGATCGAAGATGAGGGATATAGCACTGTGTGTACTGTCAAAAGGAAAGAAAGAAAGAAAAAGAAAAAAAACGCCCTGTCTTGAGTTGGCATAATGATTCAACCTTTATTTCTTCTTTAACCCGACATGTAACACCATTTATTACATGAGCTTTATCCGCGGGTAAAAGTAATGGCACAACTCATTATTTGCCCGTTCATTACATGCACCAGCCAGTCCAAATTAACACTATACTAGAGCTTATTGACGCATCGCATTACACTCTAGCACGGCATTGCAACGCTCACCGGACTCGCGTCTGGTTGACTTCTCTGCCTTTCTCTCCTTGCTTTCTCTATCTCTTTGTATACAATGTATACAATGCCCTGTGGCAGAGAAAGCTATCTCCTCTTCCAGAGTTCAATTATTTGTCAAGCAATCATTTTACTCTTCCAACAACTACTGCATAAATGGGAAAACGAAACCGATTTTGTTTTGTTCTCCGCTCTCCCAGCACCAGGTGGAACCACGCGCGGCGCTTCCGATCTCGGAGGATGTAACAAGACGAGCGGTTGACGAAGCTGCATTGTGTAGCCAGCCGGTTTATCTTTTTATGTTGTATAGTTTGTTAGTTTACCGTAAATATGTTTTGATTCTTACTCAAGAGTGGATCAAGGCCCTATGGAACAGAGATTGACGCATCGTGAGCGAAGAACAGACGCGATGGATGGTTAGGCTGCTTGACTCTCGGCTGTACGACTCTCGGCATGTTAGGACTGGCAAAGTTCCGAATTTGTCGCGGTGTGGTGTACGCTTCTGTGCTCGTCAAGTGCCGTCAGAGCGCGGGGATGTTTGAACGGAATGTGTCCCTTCGTCTACAAAACTCTGCACGCTGCGGCATCGAAGTCCTGTGTACGGGTGCACGTATGCGCTTGGATACGGGATAGCCTGCCCTCAACGGATGTTCAACAGTGTACGCACGCTGCGCGTACGCGTACGTATGAGGTAAGCCCGTTGTAATTCTATTTGTTCGGTTTGCGTAGTGTAGCTGTTTAGATGATGTGTGGTAAGCTGGCGTCGCGAACAGAACTATTTGTTTTTCAAAAGGCCAGTAAACAGCGTCATAGGGCAAAAATGGCGCGTGAATGGGAAAAAGGATCACCTAATTTCACATCGATCTCCATGGTAGCGCGATCGAAATTTTTTGTGTGGCGCGTATAACCTATTGCTCATGCGCGTTAAAAACTTATAATAAGAGTGCATTCGGTTGCGCACATAAGTCCTATTGACGCTTGTACTGTCACTATACGTGCGATAGTTGCCTCCTTGTTTGCAGGCATTTTCATTATAGTTACCAAAAAAAAACAATTGTTAGCTCTGCTGTGTCTTTCCTTGGTGCAACTGCTTAAGGTGCAGCAAGACGTTTTGCTTCTAATGATGTCTGGGCAATCCAAGCGTTCGTGTCGTGTAGCTAGCTGTAAATGTATCAGTTGCAAAAAAATGTACATGCCAGAGAAGCAAATGCAATCAATATAGACTGTATTTTATAAATCCTTCAGTTGAACTGCTTAAGCAGAAAGTAGATATGCGTGAAAATCAGATGATTGTGCTGATGCTTAGAAAGAGCAAGGTAACATAACATTACTGATTCAATATTTTCTTTTACTGAAAGACTAGTTGCTGGTGTCCTGCTGGAGCTGAGAAGAGATCTGCTGCCTGCCATGAGGCCATGTCTCTCAAGTTACCGCAATATTGTTGCCTTCAAAGTAAGTGGATTTGTTTCTCTCAGCATTTTACTACCAACCTGCATCATGGCAATCCACTTAGCTGTGTAGGTGATCACTGTTAGTGACATTGGAGTGCTGGTGGACAAGCACCCTTTGAATGTTACAACACACAGCTGTAGCAATATGTGAAGCTGTTAATATACAGAGTGTCCCAACTATGATGCATGAATATTTTTTAAAATAAAGATGCCACGTAGCTGGACAAAACCAAGTTATTATTACGTTTGCCATTGCTTGGAGATACTGAGAATATTCTTTGCATTCTGCCTAATTAGATCATTAGTCTTAATTAATCAACCTCTCAATTACTCTAATGAGATGAAAAGTGTAAATGAGGAAACTGTAGAACACCATGAACTCCCGATACAGCATCCTGTTGTGCAAAAAGTGCTACATAAAAGTGTTCTTCCGAGCGGGAAAGAAGCTCGCGAATACACATAAAATTCCCGCATGAATGACCGCTCGAGGCTCTTTGCATGTATTCGTGGCTTTCTTTCACGCTCAGAAAAACTTTCATGTAGCACGTATTTCATGTGATTATAATATTTGAGAAGTTGATTAAATACTTTACACTTAATTATGCAATTAGGCAGAATGCAAAAAAAGTGAGTATCTCCAGGTGATGGCAAACTTTACCTTGGTTGTGCCCAGATACGTAGCATTTGCATATTTTCAAACCTTTGTGTGTTGGGACACCCCGTATAAGCCAGATTTGTTTCTCCAAGTTAATATACTGATGACATTCGATTGTGGTCTAGCAGGCAAAAATGCTAAACAGGAAGGAATTTTAATTTGCTCTTGATAGGTTGTTCAAGCAAATCAACCAAGTTGTTACGCATGAAATGCGGCATTTGTAGGTGTGTTCTGCAACACTGCAGCCCTGTAGCCCTAAATAACTTTTGAGTAAAGTGCTACTACTATAATTTCTCTAAAGCATGCAGCAAGGTTCAGGATTCCAGGAGGCTGGCATCAAGAGAGATCTATTTATATGAATTTCATATGTGAAAATGAAGTGTTATTGTGTGGATGACTGTATAAACTTATGCTTTAATTCCAGTCTTGCATGAGGCAGACTTGGACGGGAAAATTGATTTCTTTTGGGCGATGTGGTACAAATGCATGGGGTAATGCTTGTATGCATACACATTACATCCCTATTGCTTAGCCAAGGGGTGCCCCTGCGTGTTAAAATTTACAGGGCTCAGATTGAAGAATGTCAACTTTTGTAAAATCAGCTACACCTTTTAGATTATGAGATTACAATTATTGCATACCGTCATAGTGTGGTATATGGGCTGAATGTTTTTCACTTTGTCTATAAAACCCTGCACACTGCGATATCATGAAAATTTATTTTATGTAAAACAAGCCATGCTGCTTGCCGATTTAAGCAAATATAAGGCAACTTTTCTAGGAATGTTTCTGGCCTTGTAATGTACTTCATGTTATATTCTTTAAGACTATAAAGCAGATTGTTCTTCTGTACATTTTCTTTAACTTTAAACTGCGGCCATCTAAACCACTTGGAAACAATGCTGTGATCGCTACTGCGTGTGGAGCCGTGTTCAAACACACACGAGCAAACGCAGCTTTGCCTTGTTCAATTGTGTTGCGGGCACTTCTGAAGCGCTGCCTATTTAGTAAATAATCTTGGTGGCATGGAAGCGCCATCTGCTTCTATGCATTGCTTTGTTTTCTTGTGGCATCACGTCACATTATAATCGTAATATTTTTTTTCGTTTTCTGAGAGTCTCATATTGCCCCCCTCATCATGCTGTAATTGTGGTTGCATTATTTATGTGCAAAAATTTATGTATAGATGACCACTGCTCCAAGTTCCATTTTATCGCAAAGTAAGCTACGAATACCCAAGGAATTATGTATAGCAAAATACCAAAGTCAAATTTCTGAACACAACCAAGCAGACTCAGTGCACAGTCTCAAACCAGATTGCATTGGTCATGCAAAGGTGCACAGCATACCTCTTTATTACTTGCTGAACAAGCTGTGAGAAAATTGAATATTTATGTTTGCTTCAATTAAGTGCTGTCAGCCATTACTTCTGCCCTCGGCAATTGTGGACTATTATCACGGCTTTTCTTTTTCTAACTCATTTTGCTTATTATAGAGGGATTACTGCCTGTGTTCATAGGAAATAAATCACATGGACAATCAAACGCCAAGAATGTATAAACTTGGAACATTGATTGTGCAGTTTGATGGTTCAGAATAAGTAGAAATACAGCATAAACACTTAACTTTTACTTGAAACAACAATAGAGCATACAGTAACCATACTTGCCTGCTGTAGCCCCTGTGCCAAGTAAATTTCAATTCTGCTTTTTGCATCCTATCAGAGCGCTGGTAACATGTTTCACATTTCTGTCAGCCAACTAACCTGTCTTGTAACAGTAAAAATGTGCCAACTATATTTTTAACAACATGCTAGAATATGCAGGCAGTTCGCTTAGAAAACTAAAGCCATAGAATCAATACAGTGATGCGACTTTCGGTTTTCATGTTGATAAAAGTAAGGTGGGAGCTGTTTCCAATGTTCTGACTAGATAGCAAAGCTAGTATAAAAAGTTGAACACCACTGAGCTCTACTATGGGGGGCTGGATAGCGCATTGAGCGCCTTCGACTGAAGCCATTGTCCCAGAAGTTGGTACTTCACGACTTTGCCGTGGCATTTCACCTGCACAGGAGTGCGGCATTTCTTCTGCTATAATTCTTGCCCTTTGTGCCGCAAGCTACCGAAGCAGTCCAGAGAAGTATTTCGAGAAGACGTCCAGAATTTTCCATCACAGCACTGACAGCATCGCTAACATGAGTGGCGCGTGCTGAAAACACTTGTCAATCAGAAAATGCTTTCTGTAAGAAAAACTTATCACGTACGGGTTCAGAACATCGTAACAGCTCTCACCAGACATGTGGAGACATCGCCTAGATGTGGAAAACCACGAAGAAAAATTTTTATGGCAGCAATATTGTGCAACGGCACACACTAGTAAGTGCAGCGTATGCCCTACTTTTGGGACAAGCCGCTGCACGACACTGCATTTCTACTGGCTTCATCTACCACTGGCTCTGTGGGCAGCGAAGCGGCATCCAGCAAAACATAGTAGAGATCAGTGGTGCACATAGTATTTTATGTCCCCTTTCTCGATGCCAGCTGAACACACGGTAACTGTTTCCAAAGCAGAAAAACTAAGAGCAAGGGCTCTGTACACATTGCATCGTAAAGTGTCTGATGCTTGGGCAAAGCAAATACTGTGCATGGTAGATTTGTGTGAGGCAAGCTAGGAGTCAAAAAGCCTGCTGCATACTAGGAAATGACCAACATATTGTTGCATGGCGAAATTCTTTTTTTATTCCTCATCACTCATTTGTGTACGGGAGACGGCTCTCACAACTGGAGAAGCCTGGGAAGCATGCAGTACTCCACAAAACCGGTTTCAACGTAAAATGTGTCTGCATCATAATTTCATGGCTGCAAGAGTGAGCCCAATGGTAAACACATCTGAGTGTTCATGATGTCATGCATTATCCACTTTATCTGCACGTCATACCTATCTTGACAAAGCTGATATTGCCTTTAGAGAAATTGTAGATGTTGTGAGCTTGCATTTCAGAACGCACAACAAGCTTAACACGTACAACACCAGAACAATTTGTTGAGAATTTCGGATCAGGAATCTTCGAAGCACGATTTGTTTAGTGGTGTTAAGATTCTGCTTAAGGTTGTTGATTATTACATTCATATAGTGTTCAAGCATTGCTGTAACAACATTCTTCGCTTGGAGTACATAGTAAGGGTGTACTCCACATGAGCTGGTGGCATTTTGCTCCATATTCAAAAACTGGTTTCTTCTTCAGTTGAGATTTTCAAGTTTGCGTTCTTTATTAGCTGTTGTATGTAACCTATCCTAAATGTTTGAATAGTGAACACGTGACCTTTTTGATTGATTTTGTGGATTGTACACCCTTGCTGCAAACAATTTGAGATGATAACTGTTTCCGCCTTAATGAAAAATAATTGCTTGAAGCAGCCATAGCCACCAATAATACTAGCATGACACGATTATGAAAATTGTGGTATTGTCTTTGATTTATAATGTTTTTAAACATATGGAGCTCTCTCTGCCTGTGGTGTAAATGGGTTCCTGATATCCATTCATGATGCAAGAATTTGAAGAATAAACTGAAGCAAGAATGTTTACTTACTTTTCAAGAGAAGCTCATGGCAATTTCCTCATGAAAAGTAAAATAACTAGAAATAACTTTACTGAGCTGAGAAGAGTGCTACAATTGTCTCATTCGAATAGTGCCATATACAGAAGCTACAACAAATGTTTACTATTTTGGTTGCATTTGTATATATGGTCTTGTCACGTGTTGCAAGCTGCATTCAGAATGGCCACAGCTCAGTCATGATTGTGGCATTGTGCAATGAAGTACCACTAGCATCACCCGGAAAGTGTCGCAAAGTTACAAATACAACTTTAAATGGGTTCTTTTAGGAAAAAAGACTTAGCTCAGAAAATTATCCTTTTTTATGCAGCCTGTCGAGACAAGGTTTCTTTACATGGTCATGGCGCTCAAGGAAGAAACCGAGACTGTAGACTGTCAACGTTCATTCCTGTTCCGGCAAAGACGGGCCAGCAGTAACCAGCAGGATTTTACAAAGTGAACTCATCACAGCTTGAGCCACTCCATGCCACAAGCAGTTGCTCCTCGAGCCACTGTGCAAAGGTTCCTTGGGGCACAAGTCCAACTCAGCGCCAGAACCTTTCTTCTGCAGTTTTTCTACCTACTTAGCTAACCAGGAGGGTGAAAGATGGCAGAGGGAAAGGGAATCACAGCTTTAAGCATAGAACCTGCTCAAGCTTAATGCAGTTTGAGAGTGAACAGTGAACGAGAAATAGGTAGAGAGAAATAGGACACCTCTTCTCCCTCAGAGAATTGGCAGTGAAAAAAAAACTGCTTATGAAGGCTTGAATATTGGTCGGAATAATTTGGCATAGGTAGCATAATGACTATGAATGTTTCTGGCTAAGGTAGTGGTAGTAGGCTGAATAATCAAGGAGTTTAGATATAGATTAGAAAACAAATTTCATTACACTACCAGAATTTTAAATCATCCCAATAATTCTTTTAATTGACGGTTTATGCGTGTTGAGCAACAATGCTTCTTGATGCCTGCTTCTTGCATAGGATCATTCTTATGCTGCATAATTCACCTGTTCAAGATCCATGTTTCTCCCGTCCAAGCAAATTTACATTCATCACAAGAAATGTATAGATGATTTCCAGAAACTTGCTGATTAAGTGACAGAGCAGCATGGCACCCCAGGCTTTCTTAGATGTGCGTTCAAGAGCCTCAGATCTCGTGAATGTTAGACATACTCCTGCTGAGCAAGTTCTTGGTATCATCTACAAGGTCATTTCAGAATATGAGTTTGCTTAAGTTGGAGAAACAGTCAATCGAAGACATGTCAAGCGATTTCGCTGTCGATGCATCTACATTCCAACTGAAATAAAAGTAAATATAGCACCAAATGCAAGAATTATTGGGATGATGCCATTCTTGCAGTGGAATGAAATACTTCTTCTAATCTAAATATGCAATCCATAATAATTCAGACTACTAAATACTTCTAAAGGGGTTGCGTCGTGAATTATGCATGTTGTATTCTGTATTTTCTTACTATAAGACCCAACGATGCTTAAACAGCAGAGAAAACATTAAGAGCTGAGTACTTAATACATTATATTGTCCCGCGCTAATAATGTTTGGGAGAATGTGTGAAACAAGGCACCTGACCTATAGGGTAGTGCTGTTCACTTTGTTTTGGAATGAAGGTCATACTGTACATGTATGTGATAGCCATACGTGTCATTACCTTTAAAAAAAAGGAAGCAAAACTGCGAGTCTGCCTAAGTGGAACAGATTCATTTAAAAAAAATGTTTTGTGCATAAAAAAACAAGGAAGAAGAAAACGAGCAACACAAGCACGATCGCGTTCTAACAACTGGTTTTATTTTCGAAGAACCATTTACTTAAGAAAGAACCCAGATCTGTGCTATCCAGTCAACACAACACATCAATAGCGTATATAACAACACTTGTGATAAATGCCACGGATAAGCGCGACCCGGTCAACATAAAAACAGCAATGCGCATTAAACAAGCACTTAAGATGGAAAAAGACAGGAGCGAATATAGCAGTCAAACAGAAGCATGACTGATGCATTTTTCCTTCTTTAGTTTTGCAATCCAGTGCGCTTCCACAATTTCTCTCGCGATTTGATTTCGATGCCTAAACAATATGCCGGTGCTTCTAAGTCAAGGTGAGCACGCATGTTCTTGACAAAGCATAGCCAAATGCTTACTAGGGCCAGCTTTCAGACTGGACAAGTGTTCCCTTAGTCTCGTGTTAACGCATATTGCAGTCTGCACTACGTACACATGACCTCATGTCATAGGAACCTGATACACAACTTTCTTCGCGCAATGAAGAAATTGGCTCTCACGTGGATTTTTAATACTGCATTCTTTCTTTGCATCACCCTTACTTTCGAACTTGCTTTTTATCCTAGAACACACACTACCTCTTGCTTTTAGCCGAAAGCACCACTTTTACTTCGCAACTCCCAGCCACCTTTTTAAGTCTGTGTTAAAGGCCATGCACATACGGAATCACTGAAACCTTGGAAGCTAATTCTTTCTGGCTTTGTTTTTTTGTGCATAGTTATTTATCCTGTTTAAGTTTTTCATAAGCCTAGCACATGACGCCAGCATCACAGCGAGCAGGCACCTACCCGGCCTCTCTCAACCGATCAACTTGCTCAAGAAAGGCAATGTTTACTGTGCGGTAACACGACTTCAACAATGCTGACCGGCAACATGAAATGACTATGCCATTCTTCACACGCCTGGAATGGTTTGAGGCATAGTTCATTAGCGGTTTTCCAGCTCTGGGCGTGAATGACCAACACACATGTTCTGGTAGAATTTCTAACTTGTTATAAAGGAACTGTAGCTTGTTATCTACCGGTACTTCTGAAGTAAAAGTCAAGCCTTCAATAGTAGTAGAAGCCTTTGACTCTAGGCAAGGGCTTAAATTTTACTTTGCAAGTACTGGTAGATAAGAAGCTACAGTTTCTTGTTAACAAGCTACATGAACTATGCCTCAAGCAATTCCAGGCTTGTAAAGAATGGCACAGTCATTTCATGTTGCCACTCAGCATTGTTGAAGTCGTGTTACCACACTGTAAACATTGCCTTTCTTGAGCAAGTTGATCAGTTGAGAGAGGCCGGATACCTGCTCGCTGTGATGCTGGTGTCATGCGCTAGACTAATGAAAAAACTTGAACAGGATAAGGAACTATGCACAAAAAATTTAAGGCAGAAAGAATTAGCTTTCAAGGTTTCAGTGATTCCATATGTGCATGGCCTTTCACACAGACTTAAAAAGGTGGCTGGGAGTTATGAAGTAAAAGTGGTGTTTTCGGCTAAAAACAAAAGAGGTAACGTGTGTTCTAGAGTAAAAAGTAAGTTCGAAAGTAAGGGTGATGCAAAGAAAGAATAGTATTAAACATCCGCATAAGAACCAATTTCTTGATTGTGTGAAGAATGTTGAGTATCAGGTTTCTATGACATGTGGTCATGTGTACGTAGGGCAGACTGCAAAATGCATTAACACAAGACTAAGGGAACACGTGTCCAGTCTGAAAGGTGGCCCTAGTAAGCATTTGGCCATGCATTGTCAAGAACATGCGTGCTCACCTTGTCTTAGAAGCACCGGCACATTGCTTAGGCAACGAAATCAAACCGCGAGGGAAATTGTGGAAGTGCACTGGATTGCAAAACTAAAGTAAAAATGCATCAGTCATCCTTCTGTTTCATTGCTAGATAAAGAGAATTCGCTCCTGTCATCTTATCTTTAACATAGTTTCATCTTAAGTGCTCGTTTTATGTGCATTGCTGTTTTTATGTTGACGGGGTCGCGCTGTTGATGTGTCCTGTTGATTGGATTGAGCAGATCTCTGTGTTCCTAAGCAAATGGTTCTTCGTCCTTGTTTGTTTGCGCGCAGAAAATTTTTTAATACAAAGAGTTTTTCAAAACTGTAAGGAAGTTTTTACTGTGTGCAGTTTTAAAAAAGAAAAAAGCTTCACAGCTGTTACTAAATGCACTCTCCAGAGCTTTACACTATGCAGCTCTACTAGTTTACACAGAATACACTTCACGTCTCGTCACGGCCCAGGTGGCTATTCAGGTTTTTCAAAGGTGTTTCATTGTAGGGGACGGCACATACAGCATCACTTATTTGCAAGATATTGCATTTCAATTCTGTCATATGAGATAAATTCATTAGTGAGTTTTAAATTGCCCTAAATGTATTACAGCTGTGGACCAGTACACTGGCAGTTGCTTGCAGTAACTATAGCTTGTGGAAATATAATTGCAACTGCCATGTTATGTGTACCTGCTAGTGCACAGGCATCGGCCACAGAAATCTTTAGGGTACACTAGTTTCTTCTATTTTGGAGTATGCATCCTCCACCAGATTAAAATGTGAAGTGGATTGTCATTTGCGGCGTATACTCCTGTGTAAACATTATAACCATTTCTCCTCATCTGCTCTACAGATCATTGTTGCTACAACTGCAAAAGCAGGGTGCCTGTTTACAGCACCTGTAGAGAGCAAAGTCGGCGAATGTTGAATGAATAATCATATAATTTTAGTATTTTCCAGCAAAGTTAACACTTTGTGTCTTCCACTGTGGTGTTTTTCAAATTCTAAGGTTCGCACATGTGCACAAGGTTTCACTACAGTATGTCATTTTGCAGGAAAAAGTGTATTTGCGCGTGATGTTCTGCTGCACAGAATGTCATGAGTTTTCTTATGTGTCGGTCACCATCTCGCAAACTGCTCCTTTCGGAGTTGGAAGGCAACATTAATGCGAAGCACATTTAATGTTCGAAAAAAAAGGATGTGCCCTCTGATCCCCTTATATCGATGGGGGCGAAATGCGAAAACACCCGTCTACTTAGATTTAGGTGCACGTTAAAGAATCCCAGGTGGTCCGAATTTCCGGAATCCCCCACTATGGCGTGCCTCATAATCAGATCGTGGTTTTGGCACGTAAAACCCCACAATTTAATTTTTTTATCTCCTTATTCTCCTCACTTGATGCCTAGTGTTCTAATAGCAGGATTGACACGATGAGCATCATTGTGATGTGCAATTATTGTGTATTGGGGGCCAGGGTACATTCATTTTAGCAGCTTTTTCGGTTGACTTGAATCAGTATTGTAGAATGCTCTTTGCTTCTTTTACTCATTGTTACCAAATATCACTTTTGACTGCTGCAACAAGTATAATGTTGTTTGCTAGCACTCCTGCCAACCGATATAACTTGAAGGCATATGTGATAAAAAAACAGCTAATGATTTCCCAAGAGCTAAGCAAGGTCCAGTGAGACCAATAAATTTTAAGCTAATACCTGTGGATGGTACTGGTGAATGAATGCCCATCCAGTAGGACTGTCCATACCATTTTCTTCCATAAAATTACATTGAAGATTTGAACAGAATCTGAACATAGACTTGTCTGCAAAGTGATCCATTTCCTTATCCAAGTAATACAGCTTCAGCAGGAAGACTGAAACTTCAAGTCGTCAGTACTGGCATGAACATACAGTAAACAGTGCTAAACTTTTCCCTATCTTGCACCTTTTATCATTTCCCGTCCCATTTTTTTCACAGGCTGTTCTTTACTATTTATGGTCATACCCAGTTTAATTTGGTGTCCTTACTTATTTAATATTTGACCAATATCTTTTTTTCTTTATCGGATCTTGATGAAATGTTTATTGATAACGTACCTTCATTTGCCATTTCCACTGATCTTAACCAGACACATCATGTTACAAAGTTTATTTTGCCTAATTCTTCATTGCTTTCTTTTTGCCAAATGTCCAAACAGTTTATTTTAATTCCTATGTTGATTTCTGGGAAGAATAGGTCTACTAGGTCTACAGATCGTTTTCTGTTTAGGTCATCCCTACTCATTGTAACAACTTACAGCAGTGCCCCTGCACACTCCATCACAATCACTGCGAAACACACCCTTCATACCTTTATTTTAACACTTTAGTTTCTCTTGACCTACTATATACCAGATGAGGGTAGGGGCGAGTGAGCTATGCACATCCAAAACCGCTGCCAAGGAAAACAGTTGCTGCCCTGATGACACGTATCTGTCGAAATGTTGGCTACAGCAACATCCCTTGTTTTGACAATGTTGAACCACGTTCATGGTTTTTTAATACTTCAGTTACCGCTTTGTTGTGTTCTGTGATTGTCTTTTGTTGCCACTTCCTTTAGGATGGAAATTCACCAATATCATTTGTTTCTCCTAACAGCAGCAAGTTTATCCTTGCAAGGCATGTGCGAACAGCTTTCACCAGGAAACAGTGCAAGACGAGTGGTCGAAGAAAATAAAATTGCTTCTGTGATCTAAAGTACTTGAATAAAATTTTGCACTTATTTGTATATATGTCGTGCAATTCATTCATATCACAAAAAGCAAAGTGTTTGATCTTTTGAGCTATTTCAATGTGTTGGCCAGACAGTTTTCTCCATAGCGACCTGCTGCTTCTGCAATGAGCTGCATTCATGACATTTGCATAAAGGATATGTACTATCGGGGACAAAAGTGCCCAGGACGTGCGAGTGTCGACCAAATTGCATCTCTGCACTATCAGCCGCTATCATCTGCGTTGCAGACCACTTTCCGAATGCAAATGTTAGCGTGGCTGATCCCAGCAGAAAGTGCACCAATAAAATTCGGTCGTCATTCGCACATTTTGGGCACTTCTGTCCCCGATAGTACATTCTCTAAATAATCAATATGCTCTGTAAAACATAATGCATGAAACACCTCTATTTTAACGATTGGACCGTATAGTACAGATTTAGCATACGGAGCCTTTTTATTTCTGAGTACGGAAACACCTCTTTGTTAACGGTTGGACCGTATAGTAGAGATTCAGCATACAGAGTCGTTTGTTTTCTGGATACAGAAACACCTGTATTTTAACGGTTGGACCGTATAGTACAAATTCAGCATACGGAGCCTTTCGTTTCCTGGATACGAAAACACCTGTATTTTAACGGTTGGACCGTATACTACAGATTCAATATACAGCGCCTTCCTTTTTCTGAATACGGAAAGCACCTGCACATTAACGGTCGAACCATACGATTCAGCATACAGAGTCTTCCGTTTTCTGAATGCATAAGCACTCGTATTTTGTAATACGGTCTCTATTTTTACGGTTGTCCGTTCTACGGAAATGACCGTTCTTTACTTACGGAAAGTGTTCGGTCACAAATTACCAGCAGATTTGCCGTAAAACCAAAGCAATTTTTTTTACAGTGTACTTCACAAACCGTACTAACTGGTGTGCCAGAGGGTTCCGTTCTTGGACCCATGCTTTTCTCACTCTACATAACTGATTTCCCTGCAATGCTTAGGCATTCACAGGCTTTGATGTATGCTGACGACGCCGCTATTCTATTTACTGTTGGCAGTCTGCTTGATATACAGGATAAAATAAATGCTGAGTTAGATAATGTTTTTAAGTGGTTCACGTCCAATGAGCTGACCCTTAATCTTAGTAAGACTAAGTATACAGTTTTTCATTCCAGGAAGAAAAAACTCAATACTGACACACTGGATATAACATTACAAGGTATAAAACTACAAGACGTTTTCTCCTATAAATATTTAGGCATTTTCTTAGACTCAGATATGCACTGGAAATCTCGCATTAAACACCTTTGTTCCAAGCTTGCTTACGGATGTTATATTCTTCTTAAGGCTCGTGAATGTTTGGATATCCTGTACTACGCATTTTCTACTTTTCCTTTATACAAAGTCACATATCTTATTGAATTGATTCATGGGCTAACACCTTTACAACTTACCTTGATCCTGTATTCCGTCTGCAAAAACGGGCATTAAGAATTATCACTTCTTCTAGGTGTATTCAATCCAGTACGTACTTGTACAGTTCTGTGCATGTGTTGCCAGTGCATGCATTACATGAATTGAAAATTGCTGAGGTGATTCATAGTATTATCGATACCAATGATCCACTTCCAATTACATTGTTTAAAATCCCGCTACGTAATACAAGAGCTGCAACTAATCACTGTTTTAATCTGCCTCCATGTCATAATTTGTACGGGAAGGGCTCATGGAATTTAACGGCGCACTTATTTGGAATTGTCTGCCAATACCTATAAAAGAAGCCCGTAACTTAAGGTCTGCTGTCAGAAAATACTTTTTTGAAAAATACTGTCGATAAAAGTACAATTCTTTATATTTACATTTTTGCATAAGTTGTGCGTGTCAATTGCTTAAGTTGTACATGTCAATTTCATTGTTATGTATTTGCTTTCTTCGCTCGCGTGCGAGAAGGACAATAGAACACAGATGTTATATTTATATTTGTGTATGAGTTATGTATGGTAATATTACTATTATGTATTACGTCTTCTGTTTCTCTTTGCTCGTGTGCTGCACTTCATACCGTAAGTGGTCTGTGGACCCGGAACTAGCCAATGGCTATGGGTCCAGTAATGTTTTTGTATATTGTAAAGTACTTTGTAAATAAAGAATGAAAAAAAGTATACGTTGAAACACCCTGTAAGTCACGCATTGTCCTCCCACAATTCACCCAGTACACCCACCATTCACCCAGCACACAGACCATTCACCCGCCATTGAACCAGCACACCCATCATTCACCCACCATTTGTACAGGTAGCCCAGTATGCCTTCCACCGTGCACCTAGTACACCTAATACCAAGACAAGTCACCCAGTAGGTATTCCACCATCTACTTAGCGTCGACCCAGCACCATTTACATTATCCACCTTCCACCAAGCATACCCACCACGAATTCCACCGTGACCAGTACGAGTTCCAGCACACCTAGCACATGCTCAGTATGCCCAGCATAAAAATCATGATGCGCAAAGCTGTGGTTTTCAATAGGGTGCCCTTCCACAAGGATGTAAGACAGCTGCTTTCTTCTTCAAAAATGTGTGAAACAGTTCGTCTCATCTTCTCCTAGGAGTCGTACGTGTGTTACTTGTGTGCCACTTAAAAGCGTACTCCAAACCATGCTCTGACAAGTGTATTTCCAGCGTACACGTAATACAGGTTTCCTCACGTGTGATGTTATGTTGTGGTGATGTGGAATGTCAGCTAATTTTCCTTGAAAATTAAACACACGGATTTTGGTTTGCGACGAAGGCAAGGGCATAAAGCTGGCATTATGGCCTCTCAGTGCCACACCTTGGAATATTGGTGAGGCCACAAGAGCGCGGAGCGCCTAGTGACTAGGAAAGCAGTTCGAAACGTTTACTCAGTGAAGACGCCAATAGCGTCCCTGACATGGCTGGCGTGCAGAGAAGCCTGTTTCTCGCACTGGCGAATTTCAGCCACTGCTGAGTCTAAAAAGGAGATCCGTTAGAAAGGTCCTTTCTAGACTGAGCCATTAGCACACCATAGAGGCAAAGCACACAGATGTATTTGTAGTCTAGAACTCCGCTCTTTGGCCATACTTGTCCCTTGCGCCACAAAACACCAAATTCATCATCATCAGTCTAGAACTTCAGTGAACTGCACAGTACTTAAATGTTTGCATGCACACTAAATTGAGCACCGCCATCTGAGTTCATTATCATCTTATGCCAGTCAATTTGGCAGTACTTATGTTTCAAGCGGCCGCTGCTGTTATTTTACAAATCTTCTTTATTATTGACGATAGAACAAGGCAGTTCCATTGATTGAAGCAGTAAATAGATTTCGTGAGGCGTGAATACCGGTGACAGAGCAAGCATTCAATGTTTGCTGAGTATTTATGAGCAGAAGGAAGTGTGTTTTGTAACATTTTTCAGATAAAAGAGATTAAAAGAATCACATATGCGCAGGCTAGACAAATGGTGCAAATAGCTGGATATCACAATTAATAGCGTTGTGGATTCAACACACGCTTGTCTCTTTCCCTTTTTTCTACAGTGACTAGGTGCACAGAGTTGAAATTACCACTTCATGTGCAACGGAAGAATAACATGGTCATCGATACAGTTACAGTAGCAAATTCTCATTTAACCAGCATCCGTGTCAGCCTAATGTGTTTATTACATCTGCACGGGAAGAGACTACTTCCGTAAACATTATGGCATTGGAACAGTTTGAGATGCGGGTGTAACACGTTGCTCAATTTTTTTACTGGAGCGTCGCGTTTAATTCTGCATCAGCTGTTTTGCCGAATGACCTATTGTGTGGGTGTGCATGTCACTGACCACGCATTTCTAGCGAAGCTTTTTCATTGTAGTTGTCGAAGATTTCCAGGCACAGTGCCATGAACATTGCTCACGCTGACAAGTTGGATAGTCACTGTTGATTTAACCCGCCGGGGTGGCTCTGTCAGCTAAGGCGTTGCGCTGTTGAGCACGAGATCGCGGGATCGAATTTCGGCCGCCACGGCCGCATTTCAATGGAGGCGAAATGCAAAAACGGCTGTGTGCTTGTGTTTTAGTGCACGTTAAAGAACCCCACGTGGTCAAAATTAATGCGGAGCCCTCTACTACGGCGTGCCTCATAATCAGAACTGGTTTTGGCACGTAAAACCCCATAAAGAAGAAGAAGAAAGTTGATTTAATCTGGTCCGTTGTGTTAACACAAGCTCTGTTGAGGTCCAATATTGACATCATCAAATGTAAGATGAATTTGCGGCTCTGTGCAAATACTGTCTTTTATTATTGTTTAAGGGAGACAGTAAAACGTCTCATGGAAATGTCCGTATTCTAGCAAACATCAACTTGGCAACTGCTGTCCTCAGTGAACTTTCTCTGCAGGTGCAACACGTGCGGGGGTTCTCTACACACCGTTCCGTTTGCACCACCACTGTTGGGCAAAGTACTGTGGGGCAGTGTGCAGTCACTTGTGTAATAAGTTGTAATCTTGTGCGCGGTGTTGAGAAATGCGACGAAGTTATAAAAATGGTTCCATGATCCAGTGAAGCATTTTTTAGCCAGTTCTACTGCTTTTTCAACTTTCTCGTTAACGTTATGCGAGTTTGTCTAGTGGGCTTTGTATTTATTTGTATTTGTGTTAGGGTGTTTTGTTTTCCTGGCATCTGTACAAATGGCCACGCCTTTTGCAACGGTTTTTCATTGTCACATTTCAGAAAAAAATTTAACACAACGCGCATAACTGCATGACAACAGACTAGTGAACCATGTCTGCTGTAGCAGACAAGATGAGACAGAGTGTGAACATCCATAAAAGACATATATTTTGAATGTGGAGCCTCTGAAGCCTCTGGAGCCTCTGAAGAAATAAAATAAAAACTAACCAGGCTGAGCATTCCCAATTCAATTAGGATGCCTATTCGCTCAATTCAGATGACTGTCTCTGTGTGCTAGTATTACTGTGTGCTCCGGTTTCCGGAAAATATCCTAAGCTTCGTTTTCATTTCCCGGGCTTTGTTGGTGTTGGTACAAGTAGCCGCGTTGTTACAAATACCCTAATGTTACGGAGGCATTTCGATACGCTTGCCCAAACATCTTAGAGCTGTAAAATAAAATAAATTAATTAAGAGCATGTTGGTCGCTCTTTCAGGCTGCCTGAAGAGCAAGGTTTCCTACGTAATTAACAGCACGCGCCTTGTATTCAAGATTTTCTGCACCACGGCCAAAAATTAAGAAAATAATGCAAAATACTACTTTTGGTGATAGTTCTTGTGTTTGTTCTTGCTCAGTTTCTTACCATCCTCG
Organism: Dermacentor silvarum; assembly: GCF_013339745.2. NCBI lineage: Eukaryota > Metazoa > Arthropoda > Arachnida > Ixodida > Ixodidae > Dermacentor > Dermacentor silvarum. The sequence continues at coordinate 36,246,470 of NC_051162.1, forward strand.
TGCACACTCCCATGTAGCCGGCCAGTCGTCAAAAGCAATTATGAAGGTCCCAGGACTTGTGCTCCTAACACAGTGGCCAATCGAGATTCTCTCGCTTCTACAAAACAGGTGACGCGTAATCGGTTCATGGCTGTATTGAGCGAAACCGTCTGTTTTGTAAAAGAAGCTGAAACGTACAGTCGACCTATTCCTTAACAGCAGCGCGAGCGTCGTTGAACGGTGCGAAGCGACGGGTTCAGCAACTTCTTGATCTCTTGCTGATCTCTCTTGCTCTGGCTCATTTCGTCGCTTCGCGCCGTTAGAGGGCCATCACCGGCTGGCCCGTAGAGAGAGAGAATAAACAGCTTTACTGAGAGATTATTTTAAGAGTTGTCTTCGGGGTGGTCTCGCCTTTGAAACCATACGTACACTTTCGCCGCGTCCACGGCCCTCGTTACCAGCTGGCGCTGGCATGCGAGGGTGGAGCTGGCTAGGGCACTCACCCAAAGATCAGGTGTGTGGTTTGGATTAGGTGATTCTCTAATGGGTGATTCTGTACTGCCCCCTACCATATGGTAGAGAGTGCCCTGTGCTCCACAAAAGTGGCAAAGTGGAGAGGACATGTAGGGGGTCAAGTGGTAGTTTCTAGATGGACGGGGGAAGTTGTTGGTTTGCAGTGCTCTAAAAATGCGGTCATTACCGTTGGTTAGCTTTTTATGCGGGGTGGGAAATATTCTTCGTTGCAACCTATAGTGCGTAGTGATTTCCTGATAAGAGACTAGAGGGTGTGGTCGCCAGGGCTCCTCCATTGTGTCAGGGGCTCGGTTAGTGAAACCTCGAGCCGTTATATGCGCCATCTCGTTGCATAGGATGTCATGATGCGCTGGCGCCCACACAAGCTTTACGCGTCTCTTAGGGGGGTCCGTCTGGAGTATTTGCCAGGAAGTTCGGTGAATTCTGCCATAAGAGAAATTGCGGCAGGCTTGTTGGGAGTCTGTTATGACGGTGTCTGCGGTCGTCTGTGCTATCGCCAATGCGATGGCCACTTCCTCAGCGACGATGGGGTTGTCATTGCGGATGGAGACACTTGTCGGGTGCTCTTGACCTACGATTACCGTGGATGTGGAGGCTCTCCTGCCGGGGTACAGGGCCGCGTAGGTGTAGGCGACTAGTGAATGGTTGCCGTACTGTTTGGGGATGGCTTTAGCCCTTTGAGCCCTTCTTCCTGCGTTGTGGATCGGGTGCATGTTTCTTGGTAGCGGTGGAACCAGGATCTGGCTCCGTACGCATTTGGGTAGCAAGGCCGTCGTTTGGGGTTGATGCTGCAGTGGCACATTAATGCCCAGTCTACTGAGAATAGTTCGTCCCGTCGCCGTAGTGGAAAGTCGTACCCGTTGATTGGTGAGGTGGGCCTCTATGACTTCTTCAGTGGCATTGTGGAGCCCTAGCTTGCGCAGCTTGTCGGTAGACGTGCTGATTGGTAAGCCCAGAGCCCGCTTGTAGGCTTTGCGCAAGAGGGTGTCGGTTTTCTTGATGTCGGCGGAAGTCAAGAGTGCGTACGGTACGGAGTGACTCTAGAGACAACGAAGGCTTGAACGAGGCGCAGCGCGTCCTGCACCCCCACGTCCCTGGTTTTTTATATTATTCGTCGGAGCATTTGCGTGACTTGCTCGACCATCGACTTTATTATGTTTATAACGATGGTGTTGGTTCTGTTTTGCTGGAAGTGCATCCCGAGCACCTTGATGCTGGGGGTGGGGAAGATTACGTGTCCTTCCAGGTAGATGCCTATGGTATGTGAATCTGGTTCGGGCTTTTTGGCGGGAATGACCACTTGCAGTTCCGACTTCTGAGGGGCACAGGCCAGCCCACACCTCTTTGCATAGTTGTTAACGACGTCCACCGCGGCTTGAAGACTGTCTTCCATCTCCCCCATGGAGCCCGTAGAAGACCACATGGCAATGTCGTCTGCGTAAAGCCCGTGTTGTATCCCTGAAATCTTGTTGAGCAGGGGGGGGGGCAATCTAATGAGGCCGATATTGAAGAGGAGGGGGACATGACCGCTCCCTGTGGTGTTCCTCGACCTCCAATCAGGAAAGGGTCCATGACCTGATCTCCTTTATTTAAGACAGCCTTGCGGTCCGTCAGGAAATCCTTTATATAGTTGTATTTCCTAGGGCCACAGTCTAGTGTGTTGAGATTGGAGAGTGTGATGCTGTGTTTTATACTGTCGAACACCCCTTTCAGATCTAATGCAAGGATGGCCGTGGGTGAGTTCCGTGCGGCGGGTGTCATTGCCTCTTCTTTGATTTGCAGCTGTACGTCTTGGGTCGAGAGATGCGGGCGAAATCCGACCATCAAGTGTGGCAGTTTGCTTCTGCCAGGTAGGTTTGTAGTCTGTTCAATACTATGTGTTCGAGCAGTTTGCCTACACAGGAAGTAAGGCAAATGGGTCGCAGGTTTCCGATGTTGTGTGGTTCGTCGACTTTTACACGGTAGTGTTACAGAATCGTTCGACTGTACTTATGCTTTGAGCTCCCTTAGCTGCAACAATAAGCCAATGGGCCAAACAAATGTCTTTTTGCAAGGCTGTATCTTCTCAGTTGAAGAAGAGATCAGGGCTCCTTGTTCATTAGGTCGACTGCTGATGTTGGTACTAGGCTATGCATTTTAACATGTGAAATAGCACAAATATACGGATACAAAGGATGAATTCACAATAAAATGTTTTTTTGCTCTGTTTCACCGGTTAAATGTGAATACAAACCAACACGCCACGTCGCAAGCTTGATAACGCTATTGCAATCTGACTGTACCGTTGATCTGTTCGCATGTATGCCCAATTGAACCTGGCTGAGCAAGATAACCTTTGTGCCAAGCATAACTGCAACAGGAACAAAATTAAAGACAGGACGATCAATCAAGTGAAGCGAACTTCGGAAGCAAGTTTGTATTTACTTTTGTGCCACTTGCTCTCATGGAAGCAAGCTTATTATTGCGGGGATCTTAAGACGCATGTCCCACTTCCGTGCGCTCGCCTTCAGTAGCTCCAGCTCTTGATCAAGCGTTATCTTCCTTTATCATTGCGGCGGCCTTCGTTCCGAGCATCATCATGGGGATATTAAGGTTTCCTGATAATTCCATGGGCATCGAAGACGCATCGGCGACACGTAGTCTGTTGACTGTGCGAACCCTGGAACATAGAGTTAGGAATGAGTCATTAGTTATTAAACAGACAACACACGAAAGCAGAATAACCTAGAAAAATAATTACCTGCAACACTATGTATGTAACACGAATGAACTGGGGAAGAAATACCTTTATGATTCTTTCTAAGCTCGCTGTACTTCCTCTGTGAATTTCGTTACGCGTATATGGTAATATTCCTCCATCTAGCATCTGTCCAGACTGCTATCATCTGTAGAAGCGAAACGACGCCTAATTTCCCATTGGCTTTGATGCCGCGGCACCAATGTGCCTCGACGGAGTTCCCACTGGCTGTGACGCCACGTCACAAGCGCACCTCGACGTAGCAAAGCGGGCGAGAGGTTTCACCTGCTGCTGCGCTACAGCGCCAGGTGTTGCGCGATGGGAGATGGCATCGCCCCGACACCACATCGCTTTCGGTCTCGAAAGCCTGTGTTAACCGCGATTTATTTGTCAGCGTAAGCTCTCGCCTGTGTTTTAACTGCGCCTCGGTAAGGCCAAATCGAAACGCGCCCGCTTGCCCGCCAAACACTCCGGGACTACATTTGGTACGAATACATGTCCAGAAGCTGCGCCCCTATTGCCTCCCAATCAGAGCCAGTAAAAGTTGTCCGCGATTACAGTTCAGATACAGATAAGCCGTGCTTCTCGTTGGCTATAACTATAGATTGGCCGGCTAGCATGTCAAGCCATTCACCTGAGCCTGGCGTCCAGCACCGCTGCCGGGTGCGTGCCCATCGGCGCTGTGCAGCAAGGATGCCAATCCGCTGTGTGCCGTCTGCCGCACGAGGCAACGTATGTAGGAGTCACTCCACAACGCACCCGCCGTCTCGCAGCCAGGAAGAGGAATGTCGAATAACGTCACATTGACTCGCTTCATTGCTTCGGTCTGAAAAGTCTGCACGGCTAGACGAACACCTGCAAAGAAGACCTTAACTCATTCCGAATGCCGTTGTATGGTTTGAAGGTACGAAGGAACTGTAGCGCAGCATCTCAGTTTTTATAGTAATGCAGAATTTCTTTACAGTTACACTTTGGTGACAGTGAAGAACAACGAATATGCCAAAAGTGCCAGTTAAGAATGTAATGCTTTATTGTCCTAACTTTTTATACCTTTTGCGGGGAAAATCAACCAATACTCAAATTAGAATAACGGCTTGGATGGTCGTCGGTAGTCGAATCGGATGTCATGGGCCAATCGCGGAACTCGTTTACACGTAAAACATTGTACATTCAAGACAAACTTTTCGTGCTAACGCACATTCTTGAGTGTCAAACAACATTCGCGAAGGCGCACGATGTGATCAGACATGCTTGCGTTGCTGCAGAGATATTGACAGGTTCGAGAAATTTTGGCTACTGTAGGTGAATCCTGCGCTGAGCGAAATCTTGAGAACAGCGATAATAGTGGAGAAAAGTGACGTTGGCAGATACTAATAGAATCACAAACCCACCGCCATAGCTATGGCGTTGGGCTGCTTAGGTTAAAGCTGTTAGTTGATGAAGTGAAATGCAAAATTACTTGTGCGTTTATATCTGGGTTACGTTAAAGAGCGCAAGATAGTCCATATTGTCACGTAGTAGTGACACAGTATAGGTGTCAGTATTATACCGAAGCCACTTACTATGGCGCGCTTTATACAGAGATGGTGGATTTGGCATGTTAAAGCTCAGTAATTCCATTTTTTTTAAAGAACGACGCTTGGTATTATGCCAATGCTGATTGGACGAAACCAGTTATCTCTGCCAGTAAAAATTGAGCTTGTAATATTTAATTCTGGTTCGTAGCGCTGAGAAAAAAGTGATAGTCACAGTAAAACATGAACTTTTGTAATCTATACATGTCTCACACGTGATCACATTGTGGTAACTGAAGAAGTTATTTGAAGTCAATAAAGGGGCAGTCTGAAGCCTGTGAATATTAGCGATTATTAGCGAATATTACCATCAGCGAATATTAGCGGGTAATTCGGCCGAAGGAAATATCAACTTTGTTGTTGTAAACATTCTGGTGGTAAACTGCGTTTGATAAACACAAGTGCTAGAAGATTGGCTCTAGTAGCTCAAATGTTTCCTGAATACTTATTGCACGGGCACTTAAACTAACAATAATGACCCTTTTCGCGGAGCAGTTTGTTTTAGAGAAACGAGATGGCGCTCACGGCGGCGCGCCATACCTCTCCTCAGAGACCGCGCACGAATACGAAACCGTAACTGCTTCTACCTTGCTTCTGTGCGATCAGCTATCGGAAATGCAAGTGAGTTTTCGCTAACACACTGTGCTCCAATTATGCTAGATTGAATCATGTGGATGAAAGACGTGTGCAGTAGTTGGCTGGAAATATAGTGACTGGCATGTTAAGGAATAGAATGAATCTGTGTGGCCAAGTTCGCGGACCGCTGCTGCAACTGTCCGAACGTGTTACCGGCACTTCGTGATGTACGGCTTTCCTCGAGGATACAGAAATTTGCTCACCCGCCAGCCTTGTATCGCTAACCTTCGAAGAAAGGGCTTCATCCCCAGAACGTCGGCAAGAGTGAGAACCACTCGTTAAACAATGACGAAGGGAGTAGCGCTGCTTCCTGTGATAGTAAGTTTCGCGCACGTTATCATACACATCTGACCCAAATGGCAGGAAAACTGACGCCCACTCTATCGCCGACGTATCAAGAATAAGTGAATGGGCGCACACTTGAATATATGCGCACTGTATACGCACAATAAATGAGGGACTGCACCAATGGCGCACGAATGGTTGAAGCTGAATGTTTCGTGACAGTCCACAAGAGTAAGCGAGCTACTAGCTGTAATATATATTTGCTACAGGGTATTACAATGTACAAAACAGCTACGTTTCAAGCCTTGTGCGCAGCAAGAACAAATCTATCGGAACTGAGCACACCCGCGAGCGATTAGGCACAAAATAACCAGATAGTGGCCGCGCACCGAGGACCTTCACTGAGTCAGAAACTGACAAGCGTGCACTCCTTCACAATACTTACCGAATAAAGAACAAAGAGCAAAACACACTAATCCTGACTGAATTCATGAGCGGAATGTTTGGATAGCTTGGAATAGATATTGAGCCCCGCATTTAGAACAAGCACCATATACGCTGCTTGCGCCGTTTGGACACAGCTTAATCGGCTCCGAAAGCGCTTTTGCATGTTCTCTGAAGCTGTCATCAAAGCTTTGTGTCGTCCACCTAGTCACCGTCTACGATATCTCCGAAAACAGAGGTTTTCTAAGCCGCGCCGGCGTCATACACTTCCATTGTAAACAAGGAGGCAACGGAGGCAGTTGAGGCAAGCAATGGACGCGTCACCATGTGATCAAACATGGCAGCGCCCACGGGATCACCGCGAAAAAGGTCAATAAGCTTCAATGTTTCCTCAGTGTTTCTTTCGCAAGTGATCCGTACCATTGACCGGCTGTCTTCGATTATCATATGTCAGCATCAGCATTTCTTGCAATTTGCATACAAGAGAGCTCTTTGTGAATACGGGTTCAGGTTTAGTTTTACTCTGTATCAGCTCTGACTTATTTCTATCTGTTTATTTTGCAAAACGTAACACATTGGAAAACAATGCTTCCACGAGTACACTTCGCAGGCTATCAAAAGCGCTTCTGCGGCGCCACGCTGCTATATTTTAACGATACTAGGGCGGCTGCTCGATATCACTAGTGTAAATGACGCAGTGAACTGGCGTGTGCAAAACGGTATATATAGGAGACACCCACTTTCTTGCTAAGTGCACCGTCCTCCTTTCAATACCGGGAAAACGTTGACGATGAAGTATGGAGCTCGATACTAAACGGCGCATCCTGCCAGTCTACAAAAACAAATGTATATGCGCGTGTCCTCACATTGTGTTGTATGTTATTCATAGAAATAATATTGACCAGAGAGGATAGGATGCCGGAGGACATTATCATGGCCCCCATGTAAGATTGATTTCCGTGAATACCTTTGCAACAAGTATAACAAGAGCAGATTCCGCCGATAACTCACTGTTATAAAAATTTAGAAACTGGACATTCTGGCAAAATTATTCGTGACACGGCACTGCGCTCATTCGAATAGTATGTATTGAGTACTTATTTAAGATAATGATTTTACCATGAAAAAATTCTGAGTTAGCAAGAAGGCCACGCTCTCAGGCCCAAATGAATATAATTTGCCACAGCCATTAGCACATAATATAAGGGGCGATTGAAGCAGCAAAAGCTATTGAAGTACGCCGGTTGACACAGATATGAGCGCTGTGTAACGTGGGCTGTGCAAAAATCGGTACCTATAAAAATGAATAAATCAATAAGCTAGTTTTCTCCTATCTAGACACATGCATATCGGCTTTTCCGTGACTACTCGCCCCTCAAACGGCTTAAAATCAAGCAGTCAGTAAAGCACAAAATAAAAGATCCGCGGCATACTTGTATAGTCAGTTGACTTACCAGCAGTGGTCACATCCCAATCGGCCTCATTGGAGAGAAACTTCGGGTCAATGATGGGATATTCTTTAGGATCAGTACTTTTAAGTCTGATGGAGCCGGTTGATTTTGGTCGTAGAAGAACAGGTACAATCTGGAAGACGTACTGGCCTCGTTTCTGCTTGTAGTAGCCATCCAACATCTGAAAATTGTATTAGGAGCATACAACTCGGCAAGAATTGGAGACAGGAAATGAAAAATTGTTTATCGCTACAGTGTTGGCAAAGCATTTTCATGAACTATGGGCAGCACCCTTTTTTAGACGATTCTGAATTAGGATCATAGCCTCCATCATCTAAGGACGTGAAGCGAGCATCTTTAACAATGTCGAGCGCAGCCATTTCGCTAGTCCACTCTTATTCCTTTTAACCACATGTGCTGAAATAAAACAACTAGTATAAATTTTTACCAGCAGGTAAAGCCGATGTGGAAGTGCCCAGTGCATGTACCAGTCGAAGAAACATTGACTGCGGTTTGTTTATATGACCTTCAGATAATGCCTTACGTTACATCTTTCGCCCAATAATGTATTCTCTTGACAGATAATTGGAACTTTTTTGTATGCATATTTGATACATTAGAGCCAGAATAACTTTCTTATCTCACTGCGTGTCTATCTGGGGGCACACCTATCATATTCATCTGAAGAACTTTAAGTACTCCACTAACACTCGCTGTGTCTCGGGACGTTCAGCCAATTTCACGGTCATTACGTCGCCCTGCATCAGAGTTAGCATACTTCTCCTGTATGAGTTATATTTATAAAAATGTCACTGATAACCTTCAAATTTGTCGCCGAAAGTTATTTTAATATGTACTAGATGAAGATATCTCAATATTAAAAATAGCACAAATTGCGCAGTGAATCTAACCCTTACTCTTCCTAAATTAGGCCCATTTAACATATACTTACTACCACATTGTCCACAGAAAATGTCCACAGAAATTAAATTATGTCAGTCCCCGTGTATATGTTATAGGTAATTCAAAATTCCACAAACTTCATATAATGGCTTAGAGTGCTTACTTTTTTTAAAGAAAAAGCTCACAGCCAATATTTCGAGTCATTTGTAGTAACTGCATTAGTATTCTAGAATAGTACACTTGCTTCATTCTTCACATTGTAGCTGACATATGCACAGTGTAATTTGTGCTTCTTAATATGTTGCAAAACATTTATATGTATATTTACAATTACCAGATCGCCGCTGACTCCTGTGTGTGGTACATTTTCCGTGCTTTATGTTACGACGGCCTCCTGAGGCTAAGTTTACCTTGAAACCTCCTATAGTGATCCAAACATTCATTCATTACTATGCGCCCTCGAAGGGCACATAGCCATCAATAATGGTACACAGAACAAAATAAAAATGACAAATTAAAAAAATCAACTGTTCGCAAAAAATTAAATAGGTAAAAGAATATTAAGTCTTAACACGGGAGCAAAAATTACACACATCCTTACGTAATTTTTTCTGCAGCATGGAGAGATGTATTATGAGGCCTATGTTGTGCCAATCGCTTATATAAAAATCCCTTGGTTTCCACACCGCTTGCTGTGGGATAGGCGAATCAAGTGCCGATGTCAAGACCTTACATGAGACCTGATAATTTTGATTGGAAACATTTGACAGCTATATTGTCTGCGTATAATAACGTAGAGAACACTGATCTTCAGTGAAACGTAATCATAGTCGTAACAGTAATATGTGCTTGCCAAATATATCCTTTAGAAATATTAGACTTCATCTCACTTCAAAACTAGGTCCTTAATGTACACATCTTCGTGCCCCTGCAATCGCAAAAATAACCCCTCACCAACACCTCGCATTTCTCGAGGGCAGAAGTGCGGGTTCGATTCGGTTCACGGGACACTTACTTTGCGATAATCAGTTGCATTCTTGAGAAGTGCGCAAGCATTAAAGATTCTCCACGGAAACATAAAACGTGTGAAACTATTTCATTTGGTTGATGGTGTTGAGAGAGAGAGAGAGAGACAAAAACCGAAAGAGAATGAGGTTACCCAGGACAGTGCCCGTTTGCCTGTCCTGAACTTGGGGAAAGGGAAACATGGAAGTGGAACGAGTTCTAATGAAAAAAAAAGAAATTACAGCCAAGATTGTAATTTCCACTATGGAGCAGGGAAGTTAGGAACGCTCATGTGTGCTTTGGTTAAAATGATGGCAGCGTTCACTGTAGGTTCCAAATGCGCTTTCGCATTTCATCATAACAAATGTATTGTGCCCTATCACCAAAACTTGAATAAACATGGTACTGACACTTTAGCCAAAGTTGTGCGGCGGTCTGCCACCCTGATTCTACAACATTTTCTTATTATTACGATTATCAATAATAGGGTATTTCATGCCCTTTCCGAGAGCTGTAGATCTGCCTGGATATCTATTGCCTCGGGTGATTTGGGTCAACTTGGGTCACTGGGGTGTGTGGCCCTGGTCTAACGGGTAGAGCTTCGGGCTGCTGTGCTAGTATAACGGGGTTTGAAACCAACCTTTTCACAAACTTGGGTCGCGGGGAAGGTGCGGCTGTTCCGTGAACCTGTTTGATGCCAACTTGGCAACTGGAAACACTGTGTGACTAGGTATAGGCCGAACTTGATTGAATCCCTTTCAAGTTAGCTTATGACACTGAATATGTGCAGCAAGGTATGTGCATCTCTTAAATGAACTTTGCCACCAAATTAGATAACTGAGTATTTGACAGTTGGTATCCGTCGCATTAAAAAAAAACCCACTTGAGGCTAACTTGGGTCAGTGGGTAAGTGCCTCAGGTTTGCGCCACTCTTCAGTGCACTTCTGTGATGCTGACTTGACTTGGTTACCAATGCGCCAATTAGTATGTGTCGCTGTACAATGAAAAAATAGAAGAATTTAAAATTGATCCAGTGCTGGGTGGAATGGAACCCGCGAGACATATAAACTGACGCAATTATCTTATTGTTTATTCACGTAAGTGCTCAACGACGCAGCGTGCTAAGAGGGAAGCCCGAGAGAGGAGCTCGGCTATATGCACGGCTCATAAATGTCGCAACTCTGCGGTACCAATACAGTGTGTCACGAGATCGCTTCCGTGCTAATTGCATTAGCGTGTACTCTCATTGTGAGATGGTCTTGCGTAGCATTTGTTTTTTGCTTACCTGTTGTGATATGCCAATTTGTCTGGCGATATACTCAGCCTCCGGTGTCGTCGGATTCAGCGTAGAAAGCAGAAACTGAATATCCGGGTATTCGGGATCTGCTAGAGGTGTGCTGACAAACGCCACGCACTCGACCCCAAACGCACGGCTGAGAACGCCTTTATTACGAGACAGAAGAGTGCAAGAAAAAAAAAAGATGAGATTTTGCACAGTTTCTGATGTTTTAGCAATATAAGTTTAAAAAATCGAATGCTAGTAATACCATGCGAGCGAACAGAAATTACGGCATTTGAAACGAACTCTTGCCGAAGCAGTAATACACTGCGCATCGTGCAGCAGTCCTACTTGTACTCGCAGTGAAACATTTACACAATACGAAAAAAAGAAAAAAAAAGCAGTGCATAAGCACAAATATTAAACCAACTCTCAATAGACCTATTGATATGGCGCTCTTTAGCCATGCCTGGTCTTGCGCCATAAAACACCACACATCATCAATAGATCTATGGACAAAAACGCACACACAGCAAATACAAGCACTGACACGGATGTGGCAAAGTGTGGAATTATAAAGGAAACAAGTGTTAATGATGAAAGTTCTGCATACCGGTTCTTGTAAACGTGTACTGGGGTATAATGGAAGGCTCGTAGTAATTTATAATAATATCTTCCTTGGCGGTGGCTGCGACTCCGTTCACTGTTAAGTGATCCTGTAAGTATTTACCCACTGGCAGATCTGCAATGACAGGTATCTGAAAGAAAATTGGGATTGACACATTTTCGCATGCCGTTCAACGGGTTTCGTTCCAAGCGTTCAGCTTCTCTTTATTTTTAAGTTCTGCAATAGTCACGCTTCGTATAGGTAGCGTTTAACGTTTTTAGCGTTTTATACAAGATGACAGTCTTACAAGTGCATAAACGTTGCCCGAAAAATTGCGAATCAATAATGGTCGGAAAAGGAATGTCGCGCGCTATAGCCCTCTCACCATGCGTCAAACATCTTGTGACCCTCTTCCTTTTTTCGATGCCTGGTATATTGGATCATCAACAATTTGTCAATTAGCTGCTTATGTTTAGTATTTTACCTAAATTCTTGGCAGGCTTATTTTGTTGAAATTCCTCGTAAAAAAGATCAAAAGCACGTGTAGAATTTTTCTCTGCGTGCTATAGCTAAATTATTCTGGAGAATTTGCACCTTCTATTCCTTTTACCTCCTCGTGAAGAGGTGATTCGCAGTTCAGATTTCAGATAAATAAGTGATCAATATATTGTACTTTATGTTTCAAGTTAAGATGTATTATGGTTGGCGTATGAAATGACAGAGTATGTTTTTGCACAAAATGCATCTGTAGCAGTCTACGTGAAGAGGAAGTCCTCTGTGCCAGGGCGGAACTGAGCGACGCTGGTTTTAAGGAAATAATAGTAACATGCATTTTCTTGTACGCAACTACCTTGCACAATAATATTTCTAATACAGAGTTTAATGCAGTATCAAGCCCCATGATCTTCTGAAGGAACATGTTAGGCGTTTGACGAAGCTATGTTCCCCAGCTCTGCTTAGGTTTGTGTAACAAACGTGTACTTCTTTTCCTTAGTGGACTTACAATGTAATACAACCTAAGTCCTTTGTCCAAAGACGTTGTGGACGCTGTTGCGAACATGATGTTCGCATGTATGAATTTACCTTATTACTAATCAAAATTAGTTAACACCCGCCGTGGTTGCTTAGTGGCTATGGTGTTGGGCTGCTAAGGAAGACGTCGCGGGATCGAATCTCGATCGGGCGAAATACAAAAATACCCGTGTACTTAGATTGAAGTGCTCGTTAAAGAAGCCCAGGTGGTCCAAATTTCCAGAGTCCCCCACTATCGCGTGCCTCATAATTCGATGGTGGTTTTGGCACGTAACACCCAATGATATAATATAATTTTTATTCAAAATTAGTTAAAAAGCAATAGCAGCTAGTTTCGGAGGAGCACATCAGCGTTTACTATTATAGGATGTATCTTTTCATGAAACTTATAGTATCATGCTTTGCATAAAGCCTGATCTTGACCAAAAAGGAAGGAAGCATGCACCTCTACAACTGTCAACTCATCTCCGTTATGAAGAAAAGCGTTCTAATTGGACGGAAAAGGTAATAGCATTACATGCTCTCTGGCAGAAAATGCTGCGGGAGTAGATGACAAAGGCTAAAACATCTTAAATTCAACTTAAATGTTTCGTACGCTAATATACTAAAATGATTCGTAATTCCGCCTTCTTAGTATGCAACTGTAGGCATAATAGAGAGAGGGAAAAAGAAGTGGAAAGACAGGGAGGTGAATCGAATTCTCGTTCAGTTTTCTAGCCTTCACTGGGGGATGGGGATATAGGAAGGACAAGCGAGAAAGATGTGTAGAGAAAGAACAGTAGATTGCGCATTAAAACTGCACGATATATAATAAAATATTTGATTTGCTTTGAACCTCATTGGAGCTATCGCCTTGATTGAAGTTGCAATCACATTTCCCATGTGGCTTCTGACTCAAAACCAGCAAATGTTGAAACCACCACGTGAATTCGTCTGCTCACCCCTAGTGCTTGAAGATCAGCCTTTGGTCCTATGCCGGAAAGCAATAGGATGTGCGCCGAGCCGATTGCGCCGGCTGACAGGATAACTTCGCGTCTTGCTCTCACCGTGTGGGTCCACAAGTACCGAGTGTATTGGACACCAACAGCAGTGGTTCCCTGAAAGACCACCTATAAAAACATGTCATTAGGCGGGCGATACGGTATCATCGGAACTATGCTCTGCCTTCATTGTACTTCCAAGTCTATAGGCATGTGTCAATTACTGCGGTGAGTACCTGCCCTATAAATTAGAACAAAACAGGTTGTTTGCTAAACGGGCATAATTTAAGAAATGGTTGATACAAAGGTCAATGACTACATGGCAGTTACTAATAGAGAGAGAATTTAGGTTGCTTCTTTTATGCCCTAATAAAGTGGACAATTGCATGCCATTCATTCTAAACTCGTTTAGATTAGTTGCATGGGCCAAACTTGCCAGTGTCATATATATATATATATATATATATATATATATATATATATGTTACGCTATGAAAGGTCACTTCATTTGATGGCAACCATGCCTGCGAAAAATTCAGCTGAAACATAAACGATATTTTTTTAATATTTTCATAAATTGCGTCTATGTCAGTTCATATGATAATGTCTTCGAACGTTACGCTGTTTCTTTCAAGTGAGGATTAAAGGAAATAGGTTTTTCCTCCTCGGAATGGTGGCGGCCCGTCCATTTCGTGTAATCAGAATAATTTATTGCACCGCAGCTTCCAATCATGCGGAAACGTTTACTCCTGTCATGTGAGAAATATTGCCAAGCACACGTACTTTTGTTACACGCGAGAACAATCCGACGTCGAGGTTTGACCGGGCACGTATCCTAGGGGTGATGAAAGACTTGCTTGAACTCCACCGCTCGCCATTCTTGATGTTGTTTTGTACACGGGAAAAGTCTGTGAACAAAGTGGTAATACGAATTTTCAATGTTTAGGAAGGCGACCAAGAATTTAACGAGCGTTATAAAGAAAGATTGTGGCGCCTGGTGCTATCCATCATATGTTGGATGTTCCATCCATGACTGATTATTCGGAGCGCCAGGAGGACGAGGTAAAAATGGTGCGAGTGCCGGAGTAGGTGAAGGAAGACAGGCTCCAAATAAATGGTGTAATTGTTTAATTCGTCGCTCTCGAAACGTCCCTTCAGTGCAATACTGAAGGAAAGCTATCTCTCCTATAATTCCATTATTTAAGCTGTCCCTTCTTATGGATTAGTACAAACATGACATTCTTCCAGCTTTCTGGTTACTTGAAGTCGTGAGGCATTGCGTATAAGGTGGCGGAATTTTTTCAAGCATAATACTTCAGTGAAACGCAATTATACTTGGCGTCTTTGGAGTCTGGAAACCTTAAACAGTCCGTGCACATATGCCGCCATTACCATGACATCATGGCGATGGTGACGGTGGTGAAAAACCGTGCCTATCAGAGCAATCTTGGAGGAAATTGCGAGCGGGTCATCAACGACACACTAAGACGTTGCCCAATATCGAATTATTTTCGAATTTAAGATTCAGAAATAGGGTGGGAATTAAAGTCGAACTAAGGTTTGAGTTCAACTTGGAAAATTAACGAACAATTTCTGTAGCGTAGGCACTTCATATAGCTACCAAATGAAATGAAGCATGCTTGCGCATAGAGTGGTAACATCGGCATTCTGTCTTCCTTTTGGACAGCTGCTGAAAGGTGCCGTCTATGCCGCACACAAGGTGAATGTCTCACAACCGAAAAAAAATCACCAGCCCTTATCCTGTCCAAAAATGGGGTTAAGCGAAGCTTGTCGTGTGTGTATCCTACCTTCGTCAGGGTAACCTAAGGAAGCCGTTGCCTCGGGGTTCTCTGATCATCGCTGACGGTGGGCCTCGACTTCGGAAGCCCTCACCTTTGGATTGTCGGATCTTCGCTGACGGCGAGCCTCGGCTACAGAAGCCCTCACGCTAGAATCGGCACGTCGACGACGAGCCCTTTCCCGAGCAAGTTCACGCCGGCGCTCAACAAACGCAGCTTGCTCCTTTGCAGAACGAACCACACGTAGCCGTCCCATCTGTTAGCCGAAACTGATCTGAGGCGAGGGAAGCCCGGTGGAGCACTCGCCAGCCTGCTTTCCTTCCATGTCCCTCCTCACGAACACACCAAACGAACCTGATTGGTCACGCAGGTGTCACGTGACCCACGTGTCGTGATCACGCGCGTAGCATGTCCCATGTGGGTGTGCGCCGCACATGATTTCGTTCTTTTTAAAGACGAGGCTACCTAAACGCGAAAAACTTTGTCTGTCTGCCTGTCTGTCTGTCTGTCACTCGATCCAACCGCCCGGCCAAAACCGATTGAACCACCCGGCCAAACAAACCACGCTAATAGCACTGGTGGTACGGGGTCATACACGTCAACATTATACAATGCAAAGGAAACCTCAGGCATATTTGAGGCAAAATATGTGTACATACCCGTGATTCGCAGCATTCATTTAATTAAGAATACACATTGGACTTGTTTTAACTTTAGTAAATAAAGAAATCTACGCGTTTGAAATGGTGTGAAAGAGACGCTACGCGTTTAAAACCAGCCGATTGAAGCCGCGGCTCTGTAGTCGTCTTTAAGCCAGCAGTGATAAAGGGTCCCAACAGGTGGTGCGGGAGCAGGGCAAAGGCGGGAAATTTAAATTGAATTCAACAAAACCTCCATAGCACCCATAATGGGAGGAGTGAGAGGGAAGGGGTGGGGCGGGGCAGAAGAGAGGGTGCTACATGTCAGGGGCGGCAGAATACTATCATCTTTCGACGTCATTTGCAGCAAAGCAACCAGAGATGCGGCCAATTTTTTTCTCTATTTCTTTCTGTCTTCCTTCTTTCTTTCTGTCTTTCTTGTCCCTGTCTTTCTTTCTTTCTTGGCCATTGCGCTTGGACCCTTTCTGCACAATCACCAGGATCGGGCCACATTTCAGCGTGAAACCACGACCACCACCACGGACACTTGTGAGCCTATAAAGCTTCACTTAAAAACATCACTTACAGTGTTGGTTCCCACTGTTGTAGTCACCTTGATCGTAGCCAAGTTCTTGTCCAGCTTCTAAAAATGCATCACTGGCCACTGTGTGCGACGTGGGAAAGCTAACGGGAACTTCTCCACTTGTTCCACGATATGCTAGAAAATCAGAAACCAGGGGAATATCAAAATGTGGCCGCGGACGTTTCGCAATGTGCGTATCAGTAAGAGTTTTATTTAGACAAAAAATTACGACCTGACCGCTTTACCGTTTCATCTCGCGACAGTAGTCAAGTTGAGTAACCTGTCATTTGGTACCATGGCGTCTTAACCATTTGCCCGGCATTCATTTGCTTTTAAACCAGGCTCCTCGGCAAGTGGTTTTTTCATGTTGTCCTGAAAGGGGGGGGGGGGACTTTCTCCCCTTTATCATTCTTCTTACTAGGCCAAAGGGCCATCCAGTCACATGAAATGGTTCTTAAATCATTCAATGTTGTTGAAGTAGGACCAAGTTTCAAACGTCCCGTATCTTCACAGCTAGTTACTAGGCACGATGTAATGGAGGGCTCCTGTTCAAATTTGGCAACGTGGGCTCAATAACGAGCAGCCAAACCATTATACGCGAGGAACTGGATTTTAAACTAGTTCGTGTTCGCTAATGGACATCTTTATAGGTGAAAAGTCGAAATACAGAAAGGAAACAATTGGAATGTAGCCCTGCACTGCGGCGTCATCAGTAGATGGTGTAATTGAAAACGCATATGCGCCGCAGCACAAAATAGTCGCTCTTTTAGTGAGAAGATTTTGTACAGTACATGGTACCTTTAATACAGTAGAGTTGAGGAGCAAATGAATCAGGAACTACTTCTAAATAGTTCTCAGGAAGGTCATATATTCAAATCGTGAAAATGGGTTCTACGTGGTAATGAATGCTTAGAAAAAGAAAAACGCTGTTTTTTTTTTCATTATCCAACGTCTAAAGCTAAAATATTGTTCGGTAGGCAGCAATGTAAGACGGCGCTAATATTAATAGCCGCGTTATGCAATTTGTATCTGTAATATTCATTCAACTTTACGGTACGCTAGGAATTTCAATTCAACAGCTTTGTGAAACATGCCGAAATTCGGCGCACCAAAACATTTAGGCATGAAGTAATGCTTCCTTTTCCAACAAAACATTTCATAATGAAGTGGATTTCCACATTCTTCTTTTTTGCATTTTTTTATTCGATGACGTACGCTCCTTTCGATGCTCTGTGTTATGCATCGCTTCTCTTTTATGTCAAAAATTGTTGCGATAGCTTAACATAAAGCGAAAATACTACTCGCATGAAATATGACCTCTTTCAACTGTGTTACCTTTTTTTTTGGGGGGGGGGGAGGAGACAATTCTTCCGACCAGGAAAAACAATTTGGTGTGTGAAAATGTTTTTCTCTTTCTGATGCATGTGGAAAGTTGAACTTGTGTTGAATTAGAAGTCTGCACACCTGCATTCGAACAGTCTATTAGAAAACAAACAGCGTAAATTAAAATTGAGAGAGGTTCCTTTACAGGTAATACAAGTTTGCTCTCTATCATGACTTTATTTTTGATCCAGGAAAGCGTGACAACTGGAGTATATTCAGATTGCGCACTACGTCGGTTGCTCCCATGAAACATTACCTGATAAATCAAGCCTGCAGATGACGCATCAACTGTCATGTAATGAGAAATGGTGCGAAACAATCTAGCAGCAAGTCCTCTTTTTCAAATCTGGCGCTTGAACTCTTCTGGTAATATGCCTATTCAGCATTAGTCGCAGGTAGCCCATGAGGTCCGACATCTTCAGTCTTCCGATACGCTTTCACACTTTCTGCGCTATCTACAGAGCAGTCTGTATAACTCGCATGCTTTTAAAGTTATTGATGTATTTAGTTTCTTATATTTGCCTTGTAGAATAAATATTAAGCGAGCGCGAAAATGTATGCATCGCTGATTGCATAGATAGGAATCATTGTGGTGGCTAAACGCATTGGTCTCATGATCCTGTAGCGTCCTCAGATGATTATTTTGGTTGAACTTGTAGCAGTGAGCTCGAGGGTGATGCCGTATCATGGGATTTTATGTCAGATAATCGCCACCCGAGTATCAATCAGGGAAATTTTCAGCTGTACGGCAGTGCGTTATCTTTTCTGCCTTTTGATGGCTGACTGAATTATTGTGCAGACTGACAAGTAAAGATGTTTGCAATAGTATATAGCTTATTTACAGGGCGCAACGGCATACGGTGTGTTTTTAAGTGAAATCCTACGGAGTGTAACGTTTTCACATATAGTTATGGTACCAACAAAAATAGGCAGGTCCAGTATAAATGACCACTTTTTTGTATGTCACGTTCCTTATGTCCTAGAAGATATGAACTTTCAAAGTCTGTACAAAATTGAACTGAATATATTTTCTGTACTGATCGATGTTTTATTTGTTGTGTTATAAGCCCATCATTTCCATTTCCATTTCTTTTCACCAACGTTTGTATATTACAAATTTTACCCCCTAACATGTGTTTTCAGAATTTCAATTGTCAAAAAGCACGTTTCTTTTTATTTTTTATTTATATAGATCTTGTTATTATAGTCTTATTGGTGTATCCAATGAAAACTGCTTGCTAAAGCCTTCGAAAAAGACAATTTTTTTTCCACGTTTAAGAGAGAGACACATTTTTGTGAAGAACACACCGAAGTGTGAATTTAAACGATTTAAAAACTGAAAAAGACATGCTAACAACTTCCTTCGAGAGCGTTTTTCCTGAATATGTTGAAACTTTGTGTTCTGTCTATTAGTGCAAGCTCTGTGTAAAAAAGCCTTGGGCAAACATAATGCATATATAAGGTAATGTGCACAAAGGCTACCATGGCTATGCGTTGCGCCGAACAACAGTCTTAGACAAACACAGCTACACGCATAGCCAAGGATTTGGGGAAATGAACAGCCAGAGGATTGGCCTAGTTGCTGGTGCGTCATACGTTGCACGCCGGGTTTGAGAATTTGAATTGGGCCTGTGATAAGTTGTCCTTCCTTCATTTGATTACCCGTTTTGCTAAAACAACTCTTAATAAGGACCTAATGCAAGCGCGTGCCATTTCAATTCTTGGATGTTTCGAACTAGCCATGGATACTAAAACGCAGCGAAACCATAAGTATTCAGACTATTAGTTACAAGGTTAGCAGAAGCATACCAGTATTGTAACCTAAGGATGACGTCTCGAGGTTGACAAAGTATGGAAGCACTTCGTCGTAAGACCATCCCGTAGCGCCGTATGTGGAATTCCACGTGTCATAGTCTCGTTTGTCCCCTCGAGAGTAAATAATATAGTTGATGGAACTGGATCCTCCCAAGGCTTTTCCTCGGGGAAACCGGTTGACCTGCGTATTTAAAAAAAAAACAGTTAGAATACGCTACCCTGAATGAATGTTTGAAGCCGTCCATCCAAATATACAACTCTCCAAACATCATCCATCAACAAGCCGAAATAAAGAGCATGTCCACAACATCTACCTAACGAAACGAACAAAATTAAAGAAAAGCTTCCTGGTTAGCTCAGATGGTAGAGCGGCTGCCCCAGAAAGGCGGTGGTCCCGGGTTCGAGTCCGGGACCAGGACGAATTTTTCTTCAACTGCGAAGCTTTCTTTCGAGGAACCCGGTTGGGTTTCCATTGTAGCAAATTGCTACATTTGGGTGGATGTCTCAGTTTCCCTTTAATTACTTATCTCCACCTAGCGGATTTCCGCTGAACTATTACGTCAAAATTAAAGAAAAACGAAAATATGAAAAAAGTTAGAGCCACCCCATTTAAAGCAGGTATGGAAGCAACGGAAACAGCCACTGTAAGCATTTTTTAGCGTCCCTAACATGATCTCCACGTACCTGTGCTTGAGCTGACAATAGAGCTCTAGATATGCGTGCTACCACAACTGCACGTTGCGTTTGTTGTATCTGGATTTTCTTGTCTATTTAATGCAATACTTATGGTCTTCTTCCGTCAATCCTAGAGTCGCCAGACAAATAATTTCGTAAGTGGCTAAATCCTGAACAACACAAAGTGGACGATATTAAAACTGACAATAACACGTGTTCTACGCCTAATCTGTGTGAACACCTATAATTTACGACCACAACTGCACGTTGCGTTTGTTGTATCTGGATTTTCTTGTCTATTTAGTGCAATACTTATGGTCTTCTTCCGTCAATCCTAGGGCCGCCAGACAAATCATTTCGTAAGTGACTACATCCTGAACAACACAAAGTGGACGATATTAAAACTGACAATAACACGTGTTCTACGCCTAATGTGTGTGAACACCTATAATTTAAGAAAGTGGCTAGTAAATACCTTTTCGTAAATTCATAAGGGTTCTTGATGTTCATAAGAAATTGGAAACTTTTGAATTCGCAAACTCATATTTGCTTTTTATGGCAAGTGTAAATTATATTTTGCACGAGTGAGTCCCATCCGCCTGTTTTTTTTTTTTTTTAGAGCGCAGCTCTTAGGCACCCTGTTCTACGGCGAGACTCGGCGTAACAGAGCGAACGAGCACAGCGAAAGATGAAAACGAACGCGGAGCGCAGCGGGGGATGAAATACGCGAGGAGAAAAGCGGAGGGTGCAACGAAACCTTGATGCGGAAAGCGTAGGAGGAGGGTATGGCGAAAGGGTGAGAACAAAAGCGTAGTGCGGCAATGATGGCTACGAGATGGCGCCAGAATAGCGCGCGTCGTCTGGGAGGTCTGTCGGCGGCGGTTGCTGTGAATCGCGCCCACGCGTCACCCACGCACTGGCTCTCGCGATCTCCATATGAGTCGTTACACACTTCGCTCAATTTGCAATGTGCTGCACGAGACAGATTGTCCCCGCTGGCCAATATATCGCGAATTGAATTTCGCGTTAAGAAGTACCGTAATGATCAATGAACTTTCTTAAAATTTTTATTCGATTTTGCTGTTACTCGCGCATTTTAGGCTGTGACGTTTATCCACCATTCAGAGTCAGCAGTACGTCCTTGTCTCCGCTGCGTGTAGAGGCTGCCAGCTGTCACCTAATAACAATGTCATGTTACTGTACTTCACGAAGCTTGCGGAACATATATTACCTCTACCTACTGTATAGATGTCCTTATCGCGGAAATAGGCTGCCGCGCGGAAACATGCCTTGCGGAAAATGCAAAAACGCGATTTACTAGCGCGTTTACTGCACTCAAAATAGTGATTACAGTGTCGCTGCCGATTATTGTGCAGCAAGTGTCATGTGTCGGTGCGTCTGTCCACTTTGTCCTGGTCCGTGTGCTGCTTCACCAACACAGCAGAGAAAAAAGAAATTTGGAGTAGAAGCCATTCGGCAAAAACAACTAATGAGAGGAAACACAGTAAACAAGTGACTGTTAAAAAGCAATATATATGCGTGATTTTTAACATTCAAATAAAGGTAAATATTGCGCTGTTGAGTGAACATACAGAAGTGGCGTCAATAAATTTTTTTTCAAAAGGAGGGAATCTATCGCTCAGCGCTTACATGCGCCTACATGTGCAGCCAAATAGAACCATGTTTTTGGCACTTTAGTAATGCTACTGATATTCAGTAATTTGGCAGTCGTAAGGAACAGATTGTCACTAAAGCATCGTGAATAGCCTTTAGCTGGGAATAAAATAATGCGACAAAGATATCAATTTGTAATTTTGGATAGTTGAGGGTTGGGCGAAGCAAGACCATTTGAAGGCAGAGATAAAGACATTGATACTTCCGAAATATGCGCGCAGCAGCAAACGTTCGGGTCATAAAAATGCAGAGTTAATAGGCAAATGACCCTCAGATCTCTGTGGTGTGCTTCTACACGTAATCTATTAGAAATGTTGAGGAAAAGAATCTTGGAACTACTACTTTGATATTAAGTGTTATGCACTTGTTGCATTGTAAGTTGTCTTTATCGTAACCGTCGTGCTTTTAATGCCATTTATTTCATTATTGTTTTTTGAAGGCACCGGTCTTGCTTAGTAACTTAAGCTTAAGTTTGGTGACTTTATCACTGTCAAGCTTAAAACAAAATACACCATCGCTCTAGATATACATCGTGCTTGCCGTTACGGGTTTTCTTTACGGTGACGCTGAAATATATATATATATATATATATATATATATATATATATATATATATATATATATATTGTCGCGGTACAACGCCGAGAGAGGACAGGGAGACGTTCTTCAAGAACAGAAGGACAACCTGTTCAAGCAAAACAGAACAGAGACACGTCTTCTTCGTCGTCAGCCAAAATCCCACTGACCCACTAGACGGAGTCCGTTATAGCTCCCATCGTCGTTGTCGTCTGCCTAGAGCACACGCGTCATTTGTCCCTCTCTAGAAGAGCATCGTCCCGATGCTATGCCAGAAATGCCACTTGCGGAAGTGAGGGTCTCTCGCATAGTCATTCGGTCACATACGGCTTCATGCGTACAACGTGCACAAGTTCGGGACGGTGCGTGCGGCGCCTCGTACAGTTGGGACTATCAGGGACGACCTCGTAGGTGACAGCACTGAGTCGCCGCAATACTCGATATGGGCCGAAGTATCGCCTTAACAGCTTTTCGGACAGGCCTCGTTTCCGTATAGGTGTCCAAACCCACACTCTGTCGCCGACTTCATAGCTTACGGTTCTACGGTGGGCATCGTAGCGGCCTGCGTCGTAGTCTTGCTGCTGGCAGATCCGCACGCGCGCGAGCTGCCGAGCCTCTTCGGCGCGTTTTGTGAACACATCGGCGTCCGTTTCAGTGTCGTCAAATTCATGTGGAAGCATTTCATCCCACATCGTTCGTACATCCCGGCCATGAACAAGGGTGAACGGAGTCATGCGCGTCATCTCTTGTTTCGCCGTGTTGTACGCAAACGTGATATAAGGGAGGATGTCATCCCAATTTTTATGTTCGACATCCACGTACATTGAAAGCATGTCTTCAATTGTTTTGTTAAGGCGCTCTGTCAGTCCGTTGGTTTGTGGATGGTAGGCGGTCGACTTCCGATGAGCTGTTCCACTTAGCAGCAAGCCGTGATCTAAACGCGCAGCCTTGAATGCGGTTCCTCTGTCGGTAATTACGACGCTTGGGGCTCCGTGTCGCAACACAACATTTTCAATGAAAAAGCGCGCCAATATATATATATATATATATATATATATATATATATATATATATATATATATATATATATATATATATATATATATGGCGCCGCTTCTGCGCCTGCGCGTAGCGTCGACGCTACTAAACCGAGCGCCAGCGTGATAAGAACACTCTCGCCCAACAGAAGATAAAAACTGTGTGCGCTCCCGCAATCAACTAGTTGTTGTTGTTACGTCTTTCGTGTGTACGTATTAAAGTTATGTGTACCCACATCTGGTGACCCGGAAAACGAACTTACCGCGCCGCCATGGCCTGACCAGGAAGCCCTCGCCGCTCTTCGCCAACAAGTACAACATCTTCAAGAGCAACTTCAGGCCCAGCAACAGGTAATCAAGAACCAAGAGCAGCAACTCCACGAACAGCAGCAACGCACCGAAAATGAACCGCACTCATCTGACAATTCTGCACAGCTGCGCTCGGGCCACGCCCCCCAAAGCTCTGCTCCAGTTGGCGCCACCACTCCAGCGGCCACCGCCAACACGGACGTCTGTCGCGTCGCCATCAAGCTCCCACCCTTTTGGGCACAGTCACCCGACGTGTGGTTCGCTCAAGTCGAGGCTCAGTTTTCCCTGGCACGTATTACTCAGGACCGGACGAGCTACGACTACGTCGTCGCCCACCTGGACTCTCGATACGGGGCTGAGCTCCGCGACGTACTCGCAAGTCCTCCAGCTGACGACTGCTACCTGCACCTGAAGAGGGAACTAATTCGACGGCTTTCACCTTCAGAAGACGAGAAAGTACGTCAACTCCTTCAGCACGAAGCGCTTCGTGACCGCAAGCTATCGCAGCTCCTGCGCTTTATGCGTGCCCTCGCGGGCAGCACGCCTGTTGACGACTCCCTCCTCCGAATAATGTGGCTTGACCGTTTACCCTCTCACGCTCAGGCCATCCTCCAGGTTCAGCCGAATCTGCCGCTGGACCAGCTCGCCGAAACCGCCGACCGAGTCGTCGAAGCCTCTCCACCGCCACCACCCCTTTTCGTCCACGCCGCCGGCGCCCCACAGCCAACCCCCGAGCTCGCTAGCCGTATCGACGAAATCGCCCATCAGGTGGATTCTATTCAAAGACATCTGGATCAACGCCCGACGTTGCGTTCCGGAAAACGCTTCCAAAGCTGAAGCCGAAACACCGATTCATCGCAAGAAAACGATGACGGCCGCCGCTACTACCATCTTCGCTTCGGTGACAGAGCCCGGAAATGCCAACCACCGTGCTCAGTTGGACGTCAGGGAAACTTCAACAGCAGCCCGTAGATACGGCCGCGAGCTGCCAAATTAGAGGCCGTCGCATTTTTGTCACCGACCAAGTCAGTAAGCGAAGGTTCCTCATCGACTGCGATTCTGACATCTGCTCCTTTCCCCGTGCTTTCCTGCACGACAAGCACCCTTGCACGCCGTTCGAGCTAAGTGCGGCGAACCATTCAAGCATTAAGACCTACGGCGCGCTCCGCCTCAACATCACCCTCAAAAACCTACGCCGTGAATTCCCATGGAATTTCGTCATCGCCGACGTCGCAGAGCCAATCATCGGGTCCGACTTCCTGGCGTACTACCATCTTTTACCCGACTGCCGGCATGACCGACTTATTGACGCCACAACAGGCCTCTCCGCTGCCGGGCCAACGCATGACCACCCAACAGCCCAGCTTTAAAGCTTTCGCCGTTGAAGATCAATCGCCATTCCACGCCATCCTCGCAGAATTTCCCGACCTGACACGACCTAGCGGGCGGCCTCGAGAGGTACGCACTCAACCGTGCACTACATCCGCACTACTCCAGGCCCCCCGGTCTCTTGCCGCGCCCGTCGCCTAGCTCCGGACCGCCTTCGAATCGCCCAAGCAGAGTTTGAAGCGATGCTCCGCGAGGGCACCGCCCGCCGCTCGGAGGGGCCTTACACCTCACCGCTTCATTTGGTGGGGAAGAAGAAGAATGACTGGCGCCCCTGTGGTGATTATCGCGCCCTCAACGCCCGTACCATCCCAGACAGGTACCCCGTTCGCCATATACAGGATTTTGCCCACCGCTTACACGGCAGCACCATAATCTCAACTGTTGACCTGGTAAAGCCCTACACACAAGTTCCTGTGAACCCAGATGACGTCCCGAAGACCGCGATCATCACGATCGTCGGCTTATACGAATTCCCTTTCATGAGCTTTGCCTCCGCAATGCGGCACAAACCTTCCAACGCTTCATCGACGACGTCGTCCGCGGCCTAGACTTATGTTTCGTTTACCTAGACGACATCCTGGTCTTCTCCCCCAACGAAAAAGATCACCGCCAACACCTTCGCCAACTGTTTCAACGCCTCGACGACCACAGCTTACTCATAAACTTCCAGAAGAGCACGCTTGGCGCCCCCGTCGTCACGTTTCTTGGCCATCAAATTTCTTCAGAAGGGACTGCACCCTTGCCTGACCGCATCTCGGCCCTTAAGAACTACGCGCGGCCTGTCACAGCGAAAGACCTCCGCCGTTTCCTGGGCATGCTGAACTTTTACAGGCGCTTCGTGCCTAAAGCGGCCGCATATCAGGCCCCTCTTCATGACTCGTTGGCTGGCCTACGAGGCAACCACCCTGTCACTTGGACACCACTTTTGACTCAAGCGTTCGAAGACTGCAGAACTGCCCCCGGCAACGCCACCCTACTTTCGCATCACAAGCCAGAGGCTCCCTTGGGTCTTTTCACAGATGCCTCTAGCACAGCCGTCGGAGCCTCCCTGATGCAGCGAGTGGGCCAAAACTGGTGCCCGTTGGCATTTTTTTTCGTAGAAACTCTCTAGCCCAAAAACACCCTCGTCTACAGGCATCGCCGATGAAACTTCCGCCCCTGCAGACACAACATGGCCAGCCTACTACAGAGAACTCCTCGCCATCTACGAAGCGGTTCAACACTTTCGCCATATTCTCGAGGCACAGCACTGCACCATCTACACTGACCACAAACCTCTCACTTATGCCTTCTCCCAACAACGCGAAAAACTTCCACCGGTCCAGCAGAACCAACTGTCCTTTATCGCCCAGTTTACCACCGACATCCAACACATCAGCGGAAAGGATAACATGGTCGCCGACGCACTTTCACGCGTCTCTGCTGTCGAGCTGCCACCAATTACGACTGACACCCTCGCCAACGCTCAGAAAACGGACGCCGAACTCCAGAAGCTCCTCGAAAACGGCTCTTCTCTTCAACAAGTCGCCATCCCTAGGTCGACGGACACTCTCTACTGCGACATATCCACCGGGCGAGTGAGACCATATGTCCCTTCACCGCATCGTCGCAGCATTTTCAACCAGTTAGACAACCTCAGCCACCCCGGCATCCGCGCTTCTACACGCCTTGTAACTGACCGCTATGTTTGGCCCTCAATGCAACGGGACTGCCGCACCTGGGCACGCACGTGCATTCCATGTCAGTGCGCCAAAATCACCCGGCACGTCACATCACCGCTCGGGGCATTCCCCCTGCCGTCGGAACGGTTTCAACACGTCCACATCGGCATCATTGGCCCCCTTCCACCAGTCGGGCCTTACCGCTACTGCCTCACCGCCATCGATCGGTACACTCGATGGCCCGAAGTATTGTCGCTCGAACGGATAACCGCAGAAGATATCGCCTCGGCCTTCTTCACCGGCCTAATTTCCCGCTTCGGCACTCCTCGTCGCGTCACAACTGATCAAGGACGGCAATTCGAGTCCCAACTCTTCAGGCTCCTCGGGCTTTCCACCGGGTTCGAGCGCTCACGGACTACCAGCTACCACCCCTGCGCCAACGGGATGATTGAGCGGTTCCACCGACAGCTCAATGCAGCCATCACGTGCCACCCTAACTCAACGTGGCTCGAGGCTCTCCCAGCCGTCACTCTTGGTCTGCGCGCCACTTTTTAACCAGACATCCAGGCAACGCCCGCAGAACTCGTTTACGGGGAGCCGCTTCGCCTAACTGGGGAACTTCTCTCCGCTTCAACTCCCAACATCACCACCTCATGACCCTACAGACTTTGTCACCCGGATGCGCCGCACAATGAGCTCACTGCGCCCGTCTCCAGCAGCACGTCACACTAAGCCGACCCCGTTCGTGTTCAAGGACTTGGCAACGTACTCGCATGCCTTTCTCCGCGACGACACCGTACGTGCGCTTCAACCACCTTACTCCGGACCCTATAAAGTCATCCGCCTCGACGACTAAACATTCAGCCTTGAAATCAGCGGGAGGGACGTTCGCGTCTCCATCGACCGACTGAAGGCGCCATACATCCTCTCCGAGGAAACTACCTACTCCTGTGCACCTCCCGTAAATCACCCACAACAGCCTCCAACGCCTCAGCCCGTGCCCTACATCACGCGCTTTGGGCGCCAGGTGCGCGTCCCCAATGCTCTTCAAACCTGAGGGCACCTCTCTGCGTGGGGGTGTTATGATCGGCAAGGAATTCGACAGGTCAATGGGGGAAACCAAACCCGCGCACGTTCCCGTGTCAGGGCAATTATCTACATCCCCAAGAGGCGGTTGTGATCCTCCTGGAAACTACCTCTCAAATGTGGGAAACAAGCCCGAGCGCCTTTCCCGTGACGAGATAATCCCCTTCATCCCCGAGAAAGCGTCACACCTCTACGACCTGAGCAGACGAAAAAGGCGAGCTACCAATAAAGAGGACCCGAGGGAGCGGAGGCCGTCAACTTGACCACCCGACAGAGGACTGAAACTTCCACAAGTTCCCCGAAGGAGACATAGGCCACAACAAGACCACGAAGGGTTATTTAAGGCCGTCCTGGCCCCCGTGTTAATCAGAACCGCTCGAGACTCAGATAGAGTCACAACCATGTACCAATGAAGTGAATACAATCTTTTCTCATTTTCATCATCACGATGCCCGCCTTCATCGCCGTCTCCTGATTCCTGCGGTGACGACCCACCTCACCCGGTCGAGATTATATCAGGGGGTGGTGTGGCGCCGCTTCTGCGCCTGCGCACAGCGTCGACGCTAGTAAACCGAGCGCCAGCGTGATAAGAACACTCTCGCCCGACAGAAGATATAAACTGTGTGCGCTCCCGCAATCAACCAGTTGTTGTTATTTCGTCCTTCGTGTGGACGCATTAAAGTTATGTGTACCCATATATATATATATATATATATATATACACGAAAATGCATCATCTACCCCTGTCTTGCGCTAGCTGATTCCAACTTCCTCCTGCAATTTTCCTAACTTCATCACCCATCATAGCTTTATGCCATGCTCGGCTGCGCATCCCTTCTATTGGTATCCATTCTGTAACTCTAATGGTCCACCAGTTATTGCCAGGTTACATGGCCTGCCCAGCTCCAGTTTTTTTTCGCTTAACGTAAACTAGAACATTGGCTATCCCCGTTCGTTCTCTGATCCACACAGCTCTCTTGCTGTCTCTTAACGTTAGGCCTAACATAAATACACATATATATACATATATATACATATATTCCTAAATGAAATTAACCACCGTGCAACGTACATCCTTGCTCTGCACAAAATATTCGACTACCTCATTACAGTAACATTGTGTCAGTTGTTTTTATACAGAGAATATCACTCAATTTGCTGATTTCGTCTGAAGATATTTGCATACATATTATATATAGTATGGCGAGACTGCGTAGGAACGCTCTTAGCAACTCTAAAACTGTATATTATTCGCGTGAAGTTTTTGCTAATAATGAGAGCCACTCATAATGTCTTGCTCTTCCGTCTAACTTGATGCTACATCGCAGAACATGTGTGGTCAATCAGGCTGCATTAGGAGCGCTGTAATACATATCACAATGGGCCGGCCCAGTTAGTCTTTCTTGTGCTCTATTTTTAAACCCCGTCTTAATAACATGCCTGAATGACAAAACAATGAAGTACGTATAACTTACTTACGTTACCATCGTAGAGATAGCTGGTGTTCTGCTGTGGCACACTCGTATAAGCCCAGTCGAGCGATGTGCGCTGAAGCAATGGCGCGAAGAAGGGAACCTGGACAGCTTCATCTTCCAGGCCACCGGCTTCTAGGAGGAGGACCGTCTTGCTACGATCTGCTGAGAGCCTATTGGCCAGAGCGCAGCCCGCCGAGCCTGCACCCACTGTACCAGTAGTCATGTAAGAGTTTAGGCAATTGTTCCCTCTGAGCGATGCAATTTAACGAAGAGAAAATGGTGAACCCCAACGTACACTACTGGGCTACTCAGTTCATAGTGAAACACTGAAATACTCCAAACAGCAATGATACGAAATGGAAGCAGTTATGTCGCTATTTCAATGATATGGGGCACTATACCATAAACCGTTTCCGAACTGTGTCTGTTCCATTTCCTTGGTTAGTCCTTCACGATGGCGGAAACGCTCTTGGGGCCACGGCCACTTGAACTTTCTGTCACGACATGTCACCAGGCGCGTAGCCAGGGGGGGGGGGGGGGGCTGATGGGGCTTCAGCCCCCCCCCCCCCCCCGCGAAATTTTTTCGTGCTGGCGTGCACCGCCGACCAAAACTACCACCGACGCCGACAATCATTCTGGATTTTGTCTACAATGACCTTTTCACGCTCGAAAAGACTTTTCGGCACGAACGTTGCCAACTCGGGCTGGATTTCGTGACAACGCCCTTGCACCTGGAGTCACGTAACGCAAGGAGCCCCATCCGAGCACAAACTTTCAACGGCTTTTCGATAGCGAGCGCGCGCGTTGCGGCATCTCGCAGCGGCCGCGGAATATACGGAGCGCATGGATTTCAATTACGAAACTTTATGGGTATAAAGTTGTCATAAACTTTTGACGCGAAAGGTGCGCTGACATTTCCAAAGGCATGCTTTAAAAGATTTTCAATTCTAGAACTTTATGGGGTTAATGTTCTTATAAACTTGGGCCAACATGCGCGCACTGGAACGCTCGTGTCCAAGCCGTTCCATAAATGGAAGCGCGCGCTCGCAATCTCCCACACACACGAAAATACTAAATATCACCGTGACTGTCAGCTAGCAGCTGATAATTTTCTCCAAACATTTTCAGGAAGCGTGCCCAATGTGATTGATCAGCTAGACCAGGGCAGGCAAAGTAAAATATGAGAGAACAGAAGAAAGTGAACGGCCTATTATTGAGGATTTTTTTTTTTTTTTTTTTGCGGGCGACAAGGTCTGGCTCTCCGTGGCCACAGGGACAGGGGCCCTATGGATTTAAGCGATGCCCCTGCTGAAAATACAGGCATTTTCAGAGTGCTTCTTCGCATGCGAGCTGATTGTGGAGATACATTTCTGAAGAACCATTTGGAAAGTTGCCCCAGTATTGCCTCGTATTTAAGCCCAGACGCACAAAACCAAATTATAGAAATTTGTGGTGACATTATCAAAGAAAGCTTAGATTCAAAAGCAGGCTGCTTCTCCATACTTCCTGACGAAACGACGGACATCGCTGGAATCGAACAGCCTACTGTTCCTGCAAGGTACCTAAACAAGTATGCCAACGACATCAAGGGAGTGTTTTAGGTTTTAACACCGGAATAGATGCCCATCTCTCACGGTGACAGCAGGTTCTATGTAAATGTGTAAATACTGCTGCAGCTTCTAGTCACCCTTCCAGTGACCACTGCCAGCACAGAGAGAATATATTTTTAACAAGAGTTTACTAAAAAACTACTTGCGCTCTACAATGTCTGTGAAACGAATGGTTAGGCTGGCGCTTCTATACACCCACAGAGACGTCGGCATCAACGTGACCGTTTAGCTCAACTTTCCCGCCGAGAGAAGTTTGTCCTTTAGATAGCGAAGCAGCAAAAATCAATGCAAGTAAAAAGCACTGTTCCTTCAGGTCCATAAGTTCTTAATTAACTTTTAAAACCGCAGAAATTTTCGCCGTTTATTCTAGCAGTTAGCATCATGATCACAATTATCACGCGAATACAAAAATTACGAGGATACCAATAACCAATTTTGACCGACCTTGCTCATTGAAAGCCCGGCCCACGCGGCGTTCGCCAAAAAGGCTCGTATATTGGGTAGTTCAACTTACCGCATCATTTGTGGCCTTCGTTTGTCCTTTTCTTTCCTTTTCAGCTACCTGATTTTATTTCTTTTTTGAAACGAAGGAATACCCTCCTTTAATTTTGGGTGCAAAATATTTGTTGACGTTGTGCACGCAGTTAAATTACGCATTTTCGTACTGATTTATGCATTAATCCTCTATTATTCTACCCACATGGCACTGTCGCGACCGCTGCATGGCCCAAGTACATATCACGATTTCTGCGATCACAGTTATGTTTTTGCCAGGATCATCTGTCTTATTGTGCTCAAAGTTTACTATCTGTGACTGAGCAACATGTTTATTTGTCGTATTTGACGCATTAAATACACTGACGTTTGCTTAAATACGTAGATTTATTGGAGACTCATACCTATTCTTAAATATTTTTCTGCGAGGTTTTGTGCATACAAGCAGTGAACCTTTGTTTCCAGCGACTCTTTTTTTTTGTCCTTTAGCGAGTTGTAGCTTCGCAGTTGTATATTCCATTCTATCTTCGCATTTCTAATAGATACTTTGCAGAACTCCCACTTTTTATTTGTACTCACTGCTGCGAGTATTATCTCGGTGTAATTACAATACACGACGAATTACAGCTGCTCCTGCGCAATCGATTGCAACGAGGGATAGCGTCATTGAGGTTTCTTCCTGGCCGTTGCATATGCAGAAAAATGTAAACAAGGTTCTTGAATGACAAAGATTCATCAAAATATTTGTCCTCAACTTATTCATTTCATGGCCTTTACGCTTTTCATATAAGCTGCATGCACTGCTTGGCTGGTTTCGAACTGATATTGACCCTTTTCGCGGCGATCCCGTGGGCACTGCCATATTTGATCACATGGTGACGCGTCCATTGCTTGCCTCAACTGCCTCCGTTGCCTCCTTGTTTACAATGGAAGTGTATAACGCCGGCGCGGCTTAGAAAACCTCTGTTTTCGGAGATATCGTAGACGGTGACTAGGTGGACGACACAAAGCTTTGATCACAGCTTGAGAGAACATGCAAAAGCTCTTTCGGAGCTGATTGAGCTATGTCCAAACGGCGCAGGCAGTTTATATGGTGCTTCTTCTAAAAGCGGGGCTAAATACGCATTCCAAGCTTTGCGATTATGAATTCAGTCAGAATTAGTGTGTTTTGCTCTTTGTTATTTATTTGGCAAATATTTTGAAGCAGTGGCTTGTCAGTTTCTGACTCAGTGAAGTTCCTCGGTGCGGCCACTATCTGATTATTTTCTGCCTAATCGCTCGCGGGTGTGCTCAGTTCCGAATCCGATAGATTTGGTCTTGCTGCGCACAAGGCTTGAAACGTAGCTATTTTGTACATTGTAACACCTTGTAGAAAATATATATTACAGCTAGTAACTCGCTTACTCTTGTGGACCGTCACGAAACATGCAGCTTCGACCATTGGTGCGCCATAGGTGTAGTCCGTCATTTATTGTGTGTATACAGTGCGCATATATTCAAGTGTGCGTCTATTCACTTATTCTTGATACGTCGGCGATAGAGTGGGCGTAAATTTTCCTGCCATTCGGACAGATGTGTATAGATAACGTGCGCGAAACTTACTGTGACAGGAAGCGGCGCTACTCCCTTTGTCATTGTTTAACGAGTGGTACTCACTGTTGCCGACGTTCTGGGGATGAAGCCCTTTCTTTAAAGTTTAGCGATACAAGGCTGGTGGATGAGCAAATTTCAGTATCCTCGAGGAAAGCCGCACATCACGAAGTGCCGGTAACACGTTCGGACAGTTGCAGCAGCGGTCCGCGAACTTCGCCACACAGATTCATTCTATTCCTTAACATAACAGTCACTATTTTTGCAGCCAACTACTGCACGCGTCTTCAATCCACATTATTCAATCTAGCATAATTGGAGCACAGTGTGTTAGCGAAAACTCAGTTGCATTTCCTACAGCTGATCGCACAGAAGCAAGGTAGAATCGGTAATGGTTTCATATTCGTGCGCGGTCGCTGAGGAGAGGTATGGCGCGCCGCCGTGAGCGCCATCTCGTTTCTCTAAAACAAACTGCTCCGCGAACAGGGTCAATAGTTCTAAAGTTCATGAGATGTTTTCTTTACTTATTAATTAGACAAAAACACGGAAGCATTGATATCAGTTATTTCTGCCACAATTTTTGGGGCAAACGAATATATTCTGTTATGAAAACATACATATTAGGGGCGAAGCTCCTTATAGCGGCACCCGTTCGTCCCCGTCGTCGTCGTAGTAGTAGTAGTGTGTAACCAGTCTGAGAAAAATGAGAAAAAAAATTCCGAAGGTGTGTCCGCAGCGCGGAATCGAACCAGGGACCCCTCGCTTCCGAGCGTGCGGCGTTAGCCCACTACGCCACGAAGCGGACATGAAGACACGCACCACGATGGCAATAAATACCCAACATTAACGAAAGGCCACGTTTATAGCGCGTTTCTAACGCGTTTGTGTACAGTACGTTTGTGCAAGCGCGTTACGGCCCGTGTAAGAAGCTGGTGTAAGACGCTGTGGCCTCTCCGCCTTACCTTCAACGCGTTTCGAACGCGCTGCCCAAAGCGGTGGCAAGTCAAGTTCAAGTCGAGGAGCGTTTATGAATACGGGGGGGGGGGGGGTATACTCTCTCAGCAGTCATGTGATGGCGTCGGCAAACGCGGTGCACGTTCCGGCATGTGTAAATGGCTGCGTAAGACGCTGTGGCCGCTCCCCCTTACTACAGAGTACTGCACGTTTCTAACGCGTTTGTGCTAGCGTCCCCTTAAGCGGGAGATCCGATGATTCCCTCCGGAGCTTCGCCTACTCATCATCATTCACCCCGTGGATATGCTGTGATTTTTTTAATGGACAGTGCATAGCGTTCAATAATTCCTTTGCAGCATCTAATATACAATGAAATTGGCAATGCAGTTATTATTTATGCATTTGATCCCTCGACAAATTCTATAAGGAGGAGGCGGCGCTGCAACCTGAGCCCCCCCCCCCCCCCCCGAACAAAATTTTTGGCTACGCCACTGCATGTCACGATAACCTCGAAAACTCCCCATCTCAAGATGACGTGCACACAGTGATTTTGCATAATTAGTCGGAAGAAACGAAAAAAATTTCCTTCCGATTCTACGCCGTTGTCACCATTGGCTTACCGCGAAAGTTGCAAATGTTTTTGGGCCGCGCTTAGTTCACCTGTCCTTCTCGCAAAGCCACAGAACCGCTGGAACTCACCGCGTCAAAGTAACGTGTACGTCCTAAAGAGGGAGTTATGTGCCGAACAAAAGTTACATTGTTTTTTGAATAGGCGAAAGCCGTCTTATTCCAAAAGAAACTGATTTGCCTAAAGTAAAACTTTTGTGTGGATTATGACCGTGCCGAGCCCTTTCGGCACGTATACGACATCGCTCTGCCAAGGCTCCTCCACGAGCATCCGTTTCGGCGGTATTTTTAACGCCCCGTTGTGCGCCATCGCAATCTATGGTCCCTTGGTCGCTAATGTCGACGAGCCAAAGCAATCCAAGCGAGGGGAAGTGGACGAAGTGGAGACGCCAACATCCCTATCCTCAGCCGGTAATCTACTTTTCGATAGCTCGGTGCCACAAAAACCCTTTCCTTTTCTGCGTGCTCCTAGCCTTTCGTGAGCCAATGAGATAATGAAAACCTGTCGCGAAAGGCAATGCTATTCGTTTTGAAACCAAGCAAAAGTCACCTCCTATAAGCAAGGAGACAGTTTGAGTGGGCTGCTGATGCAACCTTGCGGGTCACCACCAATGCTTGCATCGATGGTTAACTACATTTCACGTCAGGAGATGGGAAGTCAGAAATTAATATCGTTAC
This sequence comes from Dermacentor silvarum, assembly GCF_013339745.2. NCBI lineage: Eukaryota > Metazoa > Arthropoda > Arachnida > Ixodida > Ixodidae > Dermacentor > Dermacentor silvarum. The sequence goes on from NC_051162.1 coordinate 36,281,971, forward strand.
GTAATAGCGGTCATCGTTACTTCGCAGCAAATTTGAAAGGCAAGAACTTGACTTTACTGTTGGCTTGGTTCTGTGATTTCATTGCATAAAGTGAATAGCAATTGCCCATTCAGAACTACACGTTCTTTCTGGCTCTTGTAGCGCAAGATACGCCTTCTTAGACTTCCCACATAATATTACCAGCAAATCAGTAAAAAAAGTATATCATACAGCCTACACAAGACTTTGATTGCGTTAAAAATGTATCTAACAAATTCGCTCATCTCTCATGATTGCAGCAACTGCAGAATTCCGTACTTCTTATTAGTCTATTACCAAAAGCTTACAAATAACGCCCGGAAAGAAAACATTTTGGCTAAAAGTACAAATTCCCTGCTGCGGTACCCGATAAGAGGGACGAGTGAAAGCGCGATGAGTAGGGTAGAGGTTTGGGCCTGTTGGTGATTCTTTGCAACACAAGCACAGCGAAAAAGGCGGGTAGAACGTACAAAGAGAGCCGTAGCGCTATTTGCGTCTTTTTATCTTGTGCCCGCCGTTTGCGCTTTGCAGGTGTTACGAGTTTGACAAGCTCCAATCAAAAGTCATTTCGCTTGCCTCAGGAGATGACTTTTATGGGCTTCAGCTATAACTAAAGGCGTATCGTCGGACGAGATTTCAATACACGCCTGTATTTACAAAATTAGCAAACAATTCAATCATGTAGAACCAAGGATATTTTTATGTACACCAATTTCTTTTGTAAAAGAAGCCATGAAAGAATTCATCCATAGAAAATATTTGCTGATGCCCTTTGATCGGCACGTCATTATGATTCTTCGAAAGGCCCCACTTTTGACCGATGATCGAATAGGCAGAAGCTAGTGAACTTACCGATTATGTAGTCGTATTCGCTGGCTATTATTAATGTGTTGTACACGCTTAATGTCGGCAGGTCGAAGAAAACAACAACTGTAACAACGTTTAGCAAACCCAACAAGATATTTGATGTGGCCATCCCTACAGATCGCACGGCCTGGTAACGAGAGGACTATGGCCTGTAAAAAAGCCGTATATACAATATCAGTCGAGCGGAAAGGGAAATGGAAGCGGCAAACAGAGAAATTGTAAACACTTTTATTATTCCACGTGGAGGGCAAAATTAATTGATGATGCGAATGCAAGGGCTCGGCAATTCAGAAACTATAAAGCCAAGAGGGCTCTAAAACATCACGTGCAGTGCGGGTGATTTATTTTTATTGTCCGAAACTACATTTGAGAATGAAGGCCTTCCTAATCCAAAACAATGAAAACAGCCATAAATACTTTGTAGCTCGAAACCATAAAATTGACTTTTTCGGATAGTCATTCGAAAAAGTGAATTTTATGGTTCCTTCCTGTTTGGTGTACCTTCCTGTTTTTGCACGCAGAAAGGCAAGCAACATACAAGGTTGGTAAGCTTGCTAACTTTAGACATGAATGGCCAGTAGAGTTTTATTTTATGTGTTATGCAGTACTCGGCAAAGCAGATATTGTAAGATATTGCACTATTCTAGGACCTTTTTTTGCGAGAACAAGGAGAGAATTGTGCTGCCATAGTAATCTCTAGAGACTGCTCCAGAACAGGTCGGGGTATCTGTCTCTGAGAACACGCTAGAGATATTTATTGACACTATTTCTCGATGCACATTCCAGCACCGACCTTTGTTTTCTTGGTTATTTCGCACCTACATCATGTTGGTACGTCAGCTTACGTCTTGCTGTGAACTCGGCGCGTTGAATTTATAATCTTCCCAGCATATCATTATACCCGACCTACACAATATATTTGGTGATTTCGAGATTTGGTATGTTTAGCACATTATCGAATAGTTTAAAGCCCGTTAACCAGATTAACTAAGAGGGCTACCTGGGGAGAGGAGTACGATCTTTATATCTCATATGAGCTATTTCTATCGGATATGTTTCTGAATAAATAGGGTAACGAAATGTTTGTCATTTAGGTTAAATGTGGCGAACGCATGCGCTGGAACAAATATATGAGCATTTCAAGTACACTAACGTGTCAATTGACATTCGTATGCGTTAAATTACAGTTGGAAAATGCAGAAACTTTAGCATGCATGTATTGCATGGATGTACCTGTGATGTTTTTTCTGTCACCGATCTCGGGAGCGTGCGGGTGTTATGAGAGATGGAGAGGGAAGACGCATGGCAACACAGCAAGCAGATTTTAATCTCACACAAAACCCCAAAACCTCAAACTAAAAACTCTAACTACACTAAACAAATAAATACTGGAAAATGTACAACCTAATAAATTCAGAACCATAAACTCAAGCACACTAAAACACGCTGCACGAAAAATACTAACACATGTACAACCTAACCCTTAATAATCACTAAACGTGTCCTTAATTCAGACCACACCGATTCTGGGCGTTCCCTACGCAAACGTCTGGCAACTCTGGCCTACTACAAGAATGGATCGTCCTTACTCAGTTCGTGCTCGTTGCTCGTATTATCCCGGCAGGGATCTCGTTGGACCTTTCTTAAAGTCGTTGCCTTCACCGACTGTCGTATAGTCGTTGCTGCCTTGTAGTCGGTCCTTGAACTCGCTCGTCTCGGGAGCCTGGGTAACCCGGTCGCTGTTGCTGACGTGGCAGGGAGGCGCGACGGCTTAGGCCTAGCGACGTGCTCGGCCGCCGCTTCCGTCTAGCTCATTTCCCGAGTGCCGACGTGGCGTTCCGGGGATCATCGAACGTGCCGGTCTGCAGTGGAAGAGGGGTCCTCTCTGGGGTGCCCGGTCCTGCCGTGAGAAGCTGCAGCCAGTCCAGGAGGCTCACTCGAACTTGTCGAGGTCGACGGCCACACCTTGGACCGCCCACGTCACGGACTCGGCCAGACCCCCAAGTCTCCCGTCGCCAGAGCGGAGCTGGCGATGCGACCTTCCTGGCCCGGAGCCACATCGATAATGCTCGCTCAGTGCCGTTTCTCCCTCGACCATACCTCGGTTCACGCGCCTCGCGCGCTCGCGCCGTTCAGAACGCTCCGTTTACTTCGTCCTTTTCTTCTTTTATGTCACCGCCGGCGTCTTACTCATGACATGGCTCCCCTTTTAAGAGTTTTTTCTCAAAAAAATGCTTTCTCTTAGCCTTCTTTTTGGCGGCGAACTTGACTTTTTCAGTGACTTGCGTACTTCTCTGTGCGTCGGCGTGTCTCACCGCTCATCACCACACTTCAGTGCACTGTCGCGCACGTTTCAATAGTTGCACTGTTCACAGCACTCACGAGTTCATTGTTCGCACCACTTCACATATGTACATTTGTTTTGTCCGCGTTTTGTTATCACTGCTTGGTCAGTTCATCGCCCTGCTCATGTAATCTGCCCCCACATTCTGTCGTCCTTTAATGTACTCTATGTGGAAAGTAAGGCTCCCTCTCATTATATCTGTTATACGTCGGCTTAGCTTTATATACGCGGGCTCCTCTGTTAAGCACTGCATCTCGCTTCGCCTAACTTCTGTTCGCCCAGGTAGATCTGAACATCCTTCCTCGACCTTGTTTCTCTGCCTGGGGCCTGCCCACTGCTTGTATCCTATCTCGTGTGTCCTCCTTGGGCTCGACTCGTCCCGTTCCCAATTTGTGCCCCACAAGTTCCCTAGTCTTGAGGCCTATCTCACACTTGGTTGGCTCTATCGTCAACACTATGTCCTTGTCATCGGCAAACACCAAACAAACACCAGTCTTCTCCTCGTTTTTCCCCTTAGCCATCGTCTTTTGGCATACGTCACATGATTTTACATATCGTTTCACGTCGCTCTGCACTCCCAGCCAAAAGAACTCTTCTGTTATTTTTTGTAACGTGTCTTTGATTCCCTGGTGACCTGCCGTTACACTATCATGCCCTAACTTCAGTACTTTATCCCTCAGTTCCTTCGGGACCATCAACTGTAATACTTCCCTACCTGGACTAAATATACATCTCCGGTACAATAAATTATTTTTCTTTATAAACTCCGCTACTGTCTGACTCTTTTTCCTTTGCACCCGTTCCCCTATCTTCTGTTCACACAATACACTGCACTCAATTGTTATTAATGCTTATTGTCCCAAACACTCTATAAGAATAAACTTGGTATCTATACACATTTGTAAAAACTGTCAATTCGATTGTCCGAGGGCATTCCTGAATATTTCTTTTGTATCCTGCCGGTCATATCTGTTCACTTTCTCCGCCTTTTCCTAAGCTCCCTTGCCTGCCTACTTTCTTTCTGCTTCTTCCGCTTTCCTCCTCTAGCACATCTCTCGTGCAGCTTGGAATATCCCTGCCTTAACTCTGGCTTGTTCGACTTTTCCATTGGCGTACTCATCTCATGCGTACGCGTATTCTTACGCTGCTTTCCTCTCAATCTCCTGCGAGTCATCTTCCTACCGTTACGTGTTCTGTGCACGTTCTTCCTACATTTAAAGGCTGCCTTACTTCTGGGGCGATTAGGGTATCTGCCGACTTTCTCCTTGCTCTCAGAATCTAAATGCCTCTTCATGCCTAGTCCCTGGTCAATCCTGGAATCATTTTCGATTATCGACTCACTATCGTTCTTCTCATTCCCCTCGGCGTTTGACCGGCTCCTCACGTCTGATGATTGGCTATCCTTGTACTCATTCTCCATTACCAACCCCTTATTGTTACGAGATGAAGCTACTTCCTCTTCTCTTTTCTGCTCTTTGGGCATGGAAATCTCTATCGGGGCGTCGGCCATCCTCTTATCCTGCTCACTATGCGTCGAAGGCTCCTCAGTGGTGATCTTCTCCTCAACGCCGTCACGGGCGCTATCTAATGTGCCTACTTCTGGCATCTCTCTCGTGTCATGCAGCTGCACTACGCTATTGGATCTACTCTCAATCATAGACTCCGCCTCACGCTCTTTCATTTGTAATGCCTGTAGCTCTTCTCGCAGCTTCTTGAGCTCTTTCTCTTGGAGCTGCCTCCTCTCCTCGTAAGCTTTTTCGGCTGCCGCCTCGACGCTTTTCCTTGCATCCTCAATTAGTTTCAGGCCCTGATCCTTGCTGAGCTTCTGCTTGCGAATAGTAGCCGATATCGCCTCCCAATCCATCTTTGCACCTCCCGAGTATCAGTGACTGGGCTGGATAGAATCCGGGAACGGATCCTGGCAAGCTCGCCAATTGTGATGTTTTTTCTGTCACCGATCTCGGGAGCGTGCGGGTGTTATGAGAGATGGAGAGGGAAGACGCATGGCAACACAGCAAGCAGATTTTAATCTCACACAAAACCCCAAAACCTCAAACTAAAAACTCTAACTACACTAAACAAATAAATACTGGAAAATGTACAACCTAATAAATTCAGAACCATAAACTCAAGCACACTAAAACACGCTGCAGGAAAAATACTAACACATGTACAACCTAACCCTTAATAATCACTAAACGTGTCCTTAATTCAGACCACACCGATTCTGGGCGTTCCCTACACAAACGTCTGGCAACTCTGGCCTACTACAAGAACGGATCGTCTTACTCAGTTCGTGCTCGTTGCTCGTATTATCCCGGCAGGGATCTCGTTGGACCTTTCTTAAAGTCGTTGCCTTCACCGACTGTCGTATAGTCGTTGCTGCCTTGTAGTCGGTCCTTGAACTCGCTCGTCTCGGGAGCCTGGGTAACCCGGTCGCTGTTGCTGACGTGGCAGGGAGGCGCGACGGCTTAGGCCCAGCGACGTGCTCGGCCGCCGCTTCCGTCTAGCTCCTTTCCCGAGTGCCGACGTGGCGTTCCGGGGATCATCGAACGTGCCGGTCTGCCGTGGAAGAGGGGTCCTCTCTGGGGTGCCCGGTCCTGCCGTGAGAAGCTGCAGCCAGTCCAGGAGCCTCACTCGAACTTGCCGAGGTCGACGGCCACACCTTGGACCGCCCGCGTCACGGACTCGGCCAGACCCCAAGTCTCCCGTCGCCAGAGCGGAGCTGGCGATGCGACCTTCCTGGCCCGGAGCCACGTCGATAATGCTCGCTCAGTGCCGTTTCTCCCTCGACCATACCTCGGGTCACGCGCCTCGCGCGCTCGTGCCGTTCAGAACGCTCCGTTTACTTCGTCCTTTTCTTCTTTTATGTCACCGCCGGCGTCTTACTCATGACAGTACCAGAAAAACCTAAGTTAATATTCAATATATGTGCCGTACACCATAAGCCAACTCACGGGCCATGACAGGCATCGTAACAGAGGCCCACACATTATGAGCACGCCTGGTTCTTTATCGTGTACCCAAGAGACAGTATTCGATCGTCATTGCGTTCCGCCGCCATGGAATCAACTGCCTATTCCGCGATTTCGACTCTCGACCTCGTGTATAGCAGCACAACGCCATGGCAATTGATCCAGTGCGGTACATGTACCGCAATAGAAATAGCAGTAAGGATAGGCTTCGTCAATAACAGTACATTCGGGCGACGTAGCTGCCATTTTAAATGCCCGGAAAAGTTTATCTAGGATGTCTATCAAAAATACGTCTCAATATCGAGCTAAGATCGCGGCGGGTCGGTTTGATGGGATAGCATTATAAGCTGACCTCACATATTTTGTAGTTATCCGTCTGACAAAAAAAATGAATGCCGATCAATCGAACATTAGTGTTCATTCACAAGCGCTCGTGTTCTTCATTTATGCTTGCCGTAAAGAAACCCTAGGTCGTCCTAATAATTCCTGCCACCTGCTGTGGTACACCTGTAATTGCTCGTGTGCCACGTGGGTATGGCAAACTCCACAATCTGATTTAAAGTTGCATATGTGGTGCTCTCGATGTCCGCAGCGGCCACATGTGCATGTGGCTGGTTGGTGATTAACTGTAGCCATGACTCGAGTTTTGACGACATACTGCATGCTGCGCGTTTGTCCGCACTTTCTGGTCATCTGTCTTGTTGCACAGTCGGGTCAAATTGAAATCTGACTTTATCCGGGCACCAAATTTACCCTTTCTTTCACGGCGTGCGCCACGTCACTTAGCCAGTTTCGGATAAGTGACGCGGATAGGACCTTTATGCAGTAAGTTATGCAGTAAGTTAGCTCATACATGCAGAATCAGCGTTTGTGTGTGTACGCACGTGCATGCGTGCGCACCTGTGTAATTGTATGGGTCGGGGCGTCGGTTGCAGGCATGTTGAGTGTCGTGTAAAAGAATCGCTTTGCCTTGCCAACATTTAATGCGAACATGAACACTTAACCATTCATTTATGTATATCGTGCCTGGGACACCTTCGATACAACTATATGGTTATGTGCATGTGCTTTGTGTTCTGCATGAAAATTGAGTATATGTGAGAAAATAGCGCTTCACCGTCTAGCGCTGCTGTACATACAGCATTAGGGTATTTTGCAGCATCTCTGTAAGCCACATGACTAGGCAGCGCCTGAGACTCCCAGCGTAGCAGTAATGATCTTATCCTTGCCTTTCGTATGACGCTTAGAAGTGCTTCTTCGCATTCGAAGACAAACTGATACTATCCAATGCAAGTTAAGCCCTAATCGGCAATAAAATAGCGTTTTACTTGTTATAGAAGGTTTTCTTGAATTTCGTGTTCATAGTTAAGCCATATAGAGTCGATTCTACATACAACGAACACTTTCATTGCCAAAAAAAATGTGTTCGCTATGTCTAAAGGTCGTTCTGTCTCGACTTGCCTTCAAAACCAGCGATACAGGACTAAACAAAGCGAAGAGTAGGCTCCTTATTTCCTAAAATGACTCACACTAAGTTTACTGGGAAAAGTTGGTGATGCCACTCTGTTTTAGTTTCCACCTGACGATAGTAGTCTACAAGAGTGTCAAGATGTAACCGTGGTTGTAGGTGAAGCCTCAAGCATATACCGAGAGCCTGGCCGAACTATGAAGATCAGGCAGGTTATGTTCAGAGCACTGAGACTAATCTCCGGTTTTTTCTTTCGCGACTCGTCGACACGCTGCCACGTTACTGTTCATTCTATCCGTTGTAACTGAACTGAGCAGAGCAGGACGGTTCCCCCAGTTATTGCTACTGAAACATCCGGGTTATTGAGAGAGTGTTCGTAGTTGGCCCTAAAACTTGCTCTATTATTGTTATATGGTGACTTCGACTGTATATAGATACCAATACACTGCAGTTCTCAGTTGGTTATCCGTATTATTTTCGCTTAGCTAAACGAACAAGGTTTTAATTACCTATACGGCCATACTTTTCAGGTTGATAAGTAATAGTCTACCCCCCGAAAACGATAGTCTGGTATAATGCTAAATGAACGCTCCAGGGTACTGTTTTTTTTTTCAATCCTTACTTAGAGTTACTTTAGCGCTGTTACCTTCCTGCCTTGCAAAGGTTTTCGTTATTTTTCCAATGCATCTTCGTGTACGGAGCATCTTTTTTTAATACATATGTCAGCATTGGAAATCGAAGGCTTCTAGCTTCGCATATCCCTCTCCAAACCAGGTTTAAAGCTGCACTAGCTGTACTTAATTGTCGTTTGCGGTGCTGTCGGATTTCAGGACTGCAGGGAAGCAAAATAGAGGAAGGACAACTACAAGGCGCGAAATGCTATTCGCATTTATTGTGAGTCATATCCGCTGTCGAAGTGAAATCTAAACGCTATAATAAGTATACCTAGTGGCAGCTGTTAGCTGGAGACATCCGGTGCTGTGCCACGGAAAGAAGTGCTGAGCACAAGTCGTAAAGTTTCCTCTGCACATTCCAGCCTCTAGGGTTGCTGACCGACTTATGTCCCTGCATCAAACACATTTTGTAGCACAAGCACATAAGCACCTTTGTGTGTAGCCAACTCCATAAGATTTACTATACAGGAAATTGCCACACTCTTAAAGCGCTCCGCCTGCTCAAGGCACATATAAACTCATTCAGTAGGAAAAAAAACGTATTAATTATTAGCCCGCATTACATGAAGATTGTAAATTTCTGCACGTTTCTCACAACAACACATTGAGCAAACGAGACAAGAGTAGACCGTGTGCTCCCCCCCCCCCCCATCTCCCCCACTCCCCAACTACCCGCCCCTCCCCGCCACCAGGTTACGCAAAAGCCATCACTCCCCCACAACGGCCCCCAACATTCCACTTTTCCCCGCACTTCTCTTCGCTCATTGGTTGCCACGAGCACGTGCCCTTTCCCTCGGTGCATTTCCTCGCCTTCCCTGCGACTCCGACAACCCTCGGACAACTGACCGACCTCTGAAACGGCAGAACGAGCCATAGAAAGCTATAAGAAAAAACGTCTGCCTCCATTCCACCCTGTGAAAGTGGATATAGAGCGAAGTCGTTGCTGACATCAGGCAACCGCGACCGTCGTTAGATCACCACCATCATCACAAGCGACGTACGTCACGCGCACACGCACATGTGCGGAAATGTGGCGTACTTATTCTCCTAGGAACTCCGCCAAGCGCAACTGCGTTATTCAACTAACTGGATTTCTCAAACTAAATTGCGTCAGATAATTCATAAAGTACAAGTTACACACAAGCTGCAGACATGATAGCTTCAGATTAAAATTCTAGTTTACAAGAGTAACGGCATCGTCCCACTATGATATCGTCTCAGGACGTAATCTGATAACGTCATGAAGTCAAATGTTGCGTCGCAGAATGACATCTTGGTCAAATGATGATGTCACCTGATGATGTCATGGGATGCTTCTTGGAGAGGCAGCTTCTTTGCATAGTCTTCGGGATTGCCCCGCATTTTTGTGTGAGCGAGAGCCGCGCACGCGGACACAAGGAATCCCGACCAACTATAGGCTAATAGATTCACAGCAAGAAAGATAAGTAGTTTCTCACGATGGCGAAACAGTGAAAGGAATAGCATGGTTTAGAGTTGTGGGGAAAGCATCTGAAAAAGCTGGCGCGACACGGAGCACGGCCAGAGGCTTTCGAGGCGTTGTAAATCGAGGGTATACCAGATGTGAACCGAAATAATATCGTTCACTCCTGTGAGCGTCCAAAAATTTACAGCGGTGTATCACTTTGTGAGAGTAGTTATGAGTCATATAAGTGTACCGTAGTACATAAATGGCCACTGCTCTAAATAGTAAATGGTTACTACTCACCTAAACAGTAGCGCTCCCCTTGTCCCCTTCCTCCCCTTATTTTAATGTCAATTTGCGTTATGTAGCCATAATTTTTATGGCCCGTAATAGATCACACACCCAGTGGCATTGGGCATGTGCTTCCGAAGAAATCCGCCAGTCCTATGGGTGGAACGAGCGCAATGTGCGTCTCTATCAAAGAAAGTTTATTTATAAAAAACACAAAGGTACTACGGGCACTTAAGTGACACACAGTGGACACACAGCAACACAAGGTGCAGTAACTTGATCAGCAACATTTACTGCATCTTCACAACAGCACAGCAGCATTTACATGTAACCATGCCACATAATCTCGCCGATTTAACAAACAGGGCATGTACGCTTGCGCGTAACGGTTCACTTAAGGTGCACCGTTACGGACAATGATCTTTTGTTGATGTTGAGGCCCATCTAGCAAGGCCCACAAAAACTTGGTGAAAAGATTTAGCAACTATATGTATGCTTTTCGGCAGTGACATACACAGATGCTTCTGGTTGTTTTCAAACAAGTTCGAGTGGAATGCCGTCTGCTTGCTGCTCCATTTCGGTGCGTCATCAGCGCATCCAAAGTGTTGAGTTGTGCGTCGATTACATATTATATGTGCTTTGCTGTTATAGCAGCTATTGACTCCTGCAGCTTCCTTGCTTTTATTGATGCATAGGAAAGTTGGGGGAACCGGCGAACATTGGTCGCTATATTCCTTGAGGCAATAAGCGTGCGAAATGCTGCCAAGACGACACATGGTCACTAGCATCGTTTGTGCTTCTGGTGTCTCAGCACATTGTACACCAACCGGAACAAATTCGTCTGACTTAGACGTCGCTGTTTTGCTGCCCTAGGTGGAAGTGGTCATATTTTAGGTGGTGACTTCTGCGGTTTCTCTGCAAATCGTACGATGTGTGATGAGTAACCAGGATAAATTGTTGCAGGATGCTGCTGTACATTCTGTAGCCTTCTTGTTTTAAAGGGCGGCTGCGTGTGACCGAAGAAGGAAAGTCGTCGAAGAAACCAAAGTTCTTTCAGGATATGTTTGTCATTCACTGTTATAGACGGATTACATTGTCAAACGTTGAATACAACATTTTTTCTAAAATTTTGTGAAATCGGTTCTAGGTAGCGATTTCAATTCTTATTGGTCCTCATCAAACATCTGGTATCACAGGCTGTTCCATACAAACTAACATAAATGTCGCTCGCACGGTTCTTGAGTAGTGTTCCACTTCTTATGAGCAACTTGCAATGCTTCAGATAGACATTTTTTGCGATACCAATTATAGGGACGCTCCAAGCGCATTTCTGCCGTCGCCGTAATGCTCCGTATGAAGTCCAAATACGGTAATATCTTCGACGCGCGTCGTACGCTATATGTGAAAGTGATAGCTTGCGCATGTCAGTCATCGATCGCGGCTCAATCCCGTGCGTGCGAGGGAGGAAGGTGGGGCGGAAGCGTGCATCTGCAGGGACACGCGAGGCACAAGGGGGGGGGGGGGGCGGAGAGGCGAGAGACACCATCACATTATGTTGGCATTGAGTGGTCGTGTGTGCCGCCTAAATATGTAGGAGTTTCACTGCATGCCTACAAATTAAGTGAACACTACTGGAGAGAGTGCGTTCCAGCCCTCCAGTGCTACAAAATACGTTTGTCCCGCACCGCCTTTCAGTATATAGGGGAGCAGAAGCCTGCAACATGTTTTTGGCAACCAAAGTTTTCTATGTCTTTCAGGTTGTTCACTAAGCAAGGCTTTACATTCAACGTTCTAACAGGATTTTTTTTACAATTATATGGTGTTTCAGTTGTCAACCTATGAGACGCGATAACATTTTTGACCAGTGACTGCTGGAGGGTTAGGGTTGGTGCATTTGTATGTGCGATAGTTAGTCTCACGCTTTCTCTTTTTCGGGATAGCCCTCATACAGTACTACAAGCCATCTTGCAGGCGAACCTGGTTCGTGTCCTGCCAGAATTCGTGGTATCCTCAACTTTAATTTCTAGCCCCTATTTATGGGGGCTTATGCGCGAGGTTTATTTTTCTATTTCTTTTCTCACTGCCCGTTCTTCTCAAGATTATTTCTTCACTATGTCCCAAAAAAATATTTAATATCGATATTGCTCCCGCCGCCATTTATCCATCAGGCAAATTCCCAAAAACTTCTTACGCTAGAATTGTTCGTAAGAAAGAATTACAGCCAATCCGGATGCAATACATATTATTATCTAAGGCGGCCGGCCAATGGCAAAGAGCACTTACGAAAGAAAAGCTTTGTTAATCCGGCTCCAAATTACCAGGACATGATGTATTTGCAAGAGAGCGCAATGCCAGCTCCCACTTCTACAAAACCGGTTTTTTTTACTTATTACGCCCTGAAACCTTAACAGTTAGAACCTGCCTTCAGAAAAAGAATATTTTCGTTTAGTCAATGAGCTGTCGCCTTCGTGACGTACCGAAAACTATTGAACACTGTTTTATTGGTTTGAAAGATGTCATTTTACTCTGCGATATCCTCTATAGAAATCTACAAAATATAATTTTATTTAAATTCTCACAGTATCCGACATCTTGTTGTTCCGTGTGCTGATGTACCACTTGATATGTTTTTACTACTAGGCCTGCGTAGCCTATGGAAAACTCGTATGTAAGACCCAAATGGAGAAATTCCTCAAAATCGCATTTCGCTGAAATCATTACGCATTCAAAGGACCTTTGTCACCAAGAAGAATGTCAGCCGGGTTGGTATAGACTTTTGATTAGGCGTTTAACTTCTCATTTCGAGTTTTTGGTCTGATTGAATATGTTGCTTGGTGTGACGTTTTCTTTGTGTGTAGTGCTAATGAATGCTAATGGCCACCTGGTGTTCTTATTTTCGTAAATAGTTTCTGTATATGCATGATTTCATTCATAGTAGTAAAATACCATGCTTATAAAAGAGAAAACAAAAGTGTAGTGGTAAAATGCTGGAGTTTGTGATCACCCGGACAGAGACGATCGAGTCCCGATGGGTGAAAGTTTTTTTTCCATTTCTTTTATCTCTTTATTATTGGATTGTAATGCTCTCAGTCGCTTCCTTTATTCTTGTATAAACAGTAGCCAGGCACCGCGTTTTTATCGCTATAGAACTGCTTTTTGCACAGCCACCCAGCGTTTTCCCATATGCTGCGCCAGTCAAGCGCAACCGCATTCAGCGCGCGACACTACGCCCATAATCAGGCATGACACTGAACGCTGGGTTTTGCAATAGGCACGACATTTACAAATCACCTAATTAACCGTTTTTCGAGGAGGGGTTACAATATTTCTTTATCCCAGATACGCCAAATCCGCCTGAAGTACGCTAAGACCTCATGCCTGAAGCATGACGACAGCACTTGCGAGACACCCTGGACATAGTCGAAACCAGGTAGCAACAACGCACTGACGTTCGGAATGTCTTGGTGTTACTCACGCTGAACGCCCAGCGTCTGCAACCGCACTCGGTGTTTGCAAGCTGTACATTGGTACCATTGCGCAGGTCGCATTCCGAACGCTAAACACGCGCTCATACACCTTCAAGCGCATCAGTCTTTCTTTCAAGCGAGTGCACTTCTAGAAGCTTTAGGCTGATGAAATTATATTGAGAAAAATCGACGATGGCTTCTGCACAAATAAACCACGAACTCTGCAATTAAACTTGCTGTTGGGGCCAGCCTGTTACTCATGTCGCTACAAAAACAGTAAAATAGGACATTCAATCTCGTCCAAGCTAATTGTGTGCGTTTTGAGTCGCACCACTAGCCCACCAGCGCATTGTGTTGAGTAAGTACTTTGAGAGCATTGACCACGTATACAAAAGACAAACAATAGTGTATAACTGTTTTGCATGTAGCGTTAAACTTTATTAGGATATGTGCATTACCAGGAAGGGAAAAGAAATACATTGGCACCAAAAAAAATTTATATGTGTTGGATCGAGCACGGATAGTTGTGGAATTTAGAGCGATATACTAATCTAGGTACAAACGCATAAAACGCCTGGTTCCTTAAATCAGACCTTCAAGCTCAGCCAAGTTCAAACTGGGACTTAGCCTTCCACTACCGGCGGCTGCAGCTAGCGTACGCTGCGTGGGCGCCCATATTTTGAAAGCTATCTGCGATGTGGATAAAGTGCGCCAAGTGCTGGTAGCTTCATGTGCGCTGTGCTTTCGACGCTTAGTTCGCGTTGAAGTGAGACGCGGCATGAAGGTCAATGCGCTCTCTTTTGCTTGCACGCCGAGCAGCGTCTGTGTGTTGTCTTGTGGTGCATTTGTAGATGCGGTAGTTGCTGACAGCGCCGAGCAGCGTCTGTGTCCTTTCCCAAAGCAAGCAAAACCGTGATATAGCTCTAAAAACTTATTTTAACCACGTTAAGCCACGGTAAATATTTTTTTCGACGCGTCCTGCTGTTCTTATTTCTAGAAGCCTGAGGCTGCGGGCTACTGCAGCCTTTTTTGGATTACATTCCGTTACTCGGGCGGCACACATTTCCCTCGTCGCTAGTGTTCACATAAGATATGGTAGAATGTCATGTTAGTGCAGAGGAGTCCTGCAGAGTCAAACTAACGTCATGGTATTGGATTCCCGAGCCGACTCATCACGAGTTTCATCGTGAGCTTTTGGTAAACGAAAGGCTTGCTCCGTATCTGTGCTGTTTCCTAATGGAGTCTCCTAAGAAAAAAACTGCAGAGCATGCCGCCGAGCTAGGACTGAGCCTCTGGAGGAACTGTCGCTGCTGTGATTGATGACGACGTTGCTGCCACTGCATACGAACGCGGTAGAACGCCGTTGGCGGTCGCGGCAATAAACACGATCCCAATGAAGCGCTAGCACAGTGCTGTCGTTTTCATGCGCAGCTGTGGACTGCGGAAGGACCGGCGCCAAAGTAGGATGAAACCTTCTGATTAGTTCCCAAATAATTCACATTGGACAGAGCGGGGCATGCTGCAGTTATTCACAATGTGTCCTTCTCTACTCCTGGAGCATACCATGTTCGCGCCTCAATAATTACAACTGAGGTTGTGATTTTAGGTAAGCGGCAATTGCACATCTCACATTTTCACTCGGGCGACGTGGATGCCTGTCCTAAAGCAATATTTAAACGGAATTTCGTTGAGGGTGAGCAGATTCCGTCGAATAACAAAGCCTTTGCCAGTACTGCGTATTCTAACCTCAAAGAGAATTGTAATTCAGACACATCGACAACATCAGAGCCATTATTCGTGAATACGACCTATACTTCGTTGACAACTATGATGCCTCGGGACTCGAGCTTCGATGTGGCACTTGTTTATGGGGCAGCCACGCATAACTTTACTGCTTTTATGTGTTAGATGGATAAGTTTCAATTGTTGATTATAATGAACTCACTTTCACACTTGCTCTTAAAGGACACTAAGGGTAAATGATAGGCCAAAGTAGAACAACGGAATGTTTATCTAGAAGTGTATAATAGTTTTTTGTGTGACAGTGTTCCGTACAAAAATGCCGCCGAAGTTTCCGCTGCTGCTCGTCAATTTGACCCGCCCATGCCAAAATGAAAAAGTTAAATTAATTTCAACGTGACTTACTGCTATGCCGCTCTCTCTGAATCAGGCAATGTTGATATCACTTGAGAGGTAACATATCCATAGGAGGGGCTGCCACTCCATTTTTTTATTTTGCCATTTTCTCACATACAAAAGCTCTGTTCGACATATGAATGGTGAATTTCTTATTCAGAGCCCTGATGTTGCGCTCTAGCTTAGTTTAATATTTTCCTGTAGTTTCCCTCTAATGAGAGAAATACATGCGGGAAACGTCAATGTTGTTTCTAAAAAGCCCAAATGAATTTTACTGTTACCTTCCCACTAAGTAGAAGTACATGCTGATATTATCTTTCTAGAAGGGCAAGATCGCGAAGTAGCAGCGAATATAAATGATGACCTTGCACCTGCAGATTCTTACAATATTCACCATTAGATGATCACCGATTACTAGTGTTTTTTTTTTCAGCAGATGAGTCGGAAGGCGTAGCAAGCTCGTCTTCATGTGCTATAGTATAAGTATAGCACATGAAGAAAGTTGCATCTCAAGAAGTGAAGATTGTTTTGCTGGCTAATCTTGCAATTCCGTTCAGTTTATTCAACCTCCCTACATTATGTGAGGAGGGCCGACAAAGCGCCAGTATGATGAATGGCTTGAGGAATTCGGCACCCCCGGTGGCGTACAGCAGGGTGCAACATTGATGTGCATGCCAATTGACAACCCATGCAAACTGCTTATGTAAGCACAAGGCAATCACGCCGTAATTTTCTTTACAACTAGACGCTCCGTAATTTAATGTGAAAAAAAAAGCTTACTAGGAGTGAAAAATTATAGACACAGGGGAGGAAGGGGAAGGACGGCGAATACAACCGATTGTGTAAGACAGCTTCTGCGCCAGGTAATCTATGTGATTATCTAAGGAAATTGTTTCTGAGAAATATTCTCTTGATGACCAGTTCAGAGGCAATCATTGTCTGTTTACTATATTTACCATTCATTTAAGATAGGTAGCTCAATTTTAAACCCATGCATATCAAATTTATAAAGCCAGCATTTAAATTATGGCCTGGAAATGTGAGGCTGGTGGTATAGAGTTTCGGAGGCAAGAAACTTCTTGCAGATGCAATAAAACATACATTGCAATATTTGCCAATTAACGGGGCCTCCAACAGTGATGCTTCCTCAGTGTTTGCAGATGCGAAAATGTTCTTTGCAAGCACAACTTTCGTTACAGTAAACTGGTGGAGTTCTTTTGACGAGCCTCTGCTTCAAATAGCGGGGACCGAAGAAGCAGCGACACTCTGCCTGTCTAACTGCGCGTGGCAGAGCTCATTTTTATTTCCGTTCGATTAGCATGCACCACCTGAAGACGTGCAAGAGGTGCTGCAGCCTGCAAGTTGCTTCAGCGATGCCGCATTGGCGCCTTGTGAACCACGCCGTTCACATCAAAATGTGCAGGACTATTTCATGATTTTGCTGTAACCCGGCCTAACAGCACTGCCAAATTGCAAATTTGCCAATTTACTGCACAATTTGCAAGGGAATCTTGGAAAAACACCTCTCACCAGACGCCATTGCAAATTACGCTTACACCCGTGATGCTGCAGAGTACCTCCTGGCAGTGTCACACCGCAAACATTATTCGAACTGGCTAATATTGGTTTTTTTTTTACGTGCCAAAATCAGTTCTGATTATGAGGCATGCCGTAGTGGGGGACTCCGGAAATTTTGACCACCTGGGGTTCTTTAACGTGCACCTAAATCTAAGTACACGGGTGTTTTCGCATTTCGCCCCCTTCGAAATGCGGCCACTGTGGCCGGGATTCGATCCCGCGACCTCGTGCTCAGCAGCCCAACACCATAGCCACTGAGCAACCACGGCGGGTTGGCTAATATTGGAGGAGATCGGTGAAATTGAAATGTCACGTTGCCATGTTGCCAGGAGGCGTACTTCACTGCCAAAGTCGATGCTTTCTCTTACGTCCTCGACTAGCGTTTGCAAGTGCATTTCTTCACTGTGTTCATCCAAATCAGAGCTAAGGGATCGCGTCAAGTTTACGTGACGAGTCCCGCTTCCTTTCTTTTTTTTCTCTTCGTGTTTTTGCTGCATGGCTCACTCCCACTGGCTAACTGAGCCTCCTTGATTGGAGATTTACCTAAAATGTGAGCCATAATCAGCGATGCTGCCAGCAGTGTGCCTCACCAGACATTTGTGCATGCTATCTTGTATCTCACTGTCACTCCCTTGACAGGAAAGAACCACGGGCGCTATAACGTAAAATGATTCCAAACTGTTTTGATTCCAATTTCTGCAATCAGCCTCCACGATTGGTGAAAACATTTTCGGGCCACTCCCAACTTCGCCTGTCTGTCACGCGACGTCACAAAAACCGCGATAGCTACCCATCTGATATAACGTGTACACACTGATTATGCATGATTAAACCGCACAAAAGAAAAATAATCATTCTTTATTCGACGCATTTTCAACATTAGCCGTCTGCTATTGGTTCAATGTTTTCTGGCTACGCCCACTTCGCCTGTTTGTCACGCGACGTCACAAAACCGCGAAAGCTCACCACGTCAAAGTTACGTGTACGCGAAAAAAATGCATTAATATGCCGAACAAAGCTGAAAATTTTTCTCAATAGCCACAGACTGCCCCCTTCCGAAAGGAATAGAAGATGGCTGCCCGCCGATCGCTCAGGCCCTCGCTACTCGCACCTTCTGGTGAGCATGTATTTATTTGCGCATGATAAACCTTTTTGCGTGACAGTAAAACGTTATCGAGCCCTTTCGGCATTAATACGACATCGTTCTGCCAACTCCTCCTTGCTGAGGATTCGTTTAAGCGGAATTATTATCCTTCCGCTGCACGCCGCCGCGATTTTCGACCAGCCACCGCAAGCTAAGTAAAGCGAAGCGGACCAATTGCAGAAGCCGGCACCACCCTCTTCATGCGGTTATCTATGTTAACTGTTCTGGCTCGGCCCCATCGAAACCCTCTCCACTTGAGCGTGCTCCTCGCGTCTTGTCAGCCAATTAGATAAGAAAAACCGCTGTGTGTAGACAATGTTATTGGTTTAGAAAGGGAACAAAGGTGACCTCCTATAAACGAGGAGAGTGATTGGGTTGTTCAAACAACGCTGACGGTCACCGCCCGATGCTTGCGTCGGTTTTATGTAAATTTGTCGTCAGGAGTTTGGAATCAAAACAGTCTGGAATCATTTTACGTTATAGCGCCCCAGGGCTTCCGTTTGAAATGTCAAATGCTTTCTCTCCGCGGCAGTCGCTTAATATTTGCTGAGACGTGCGACCACGTGATCTACGTGATGTGCTCGCCTGTTTTCAATGGCTAAAACTGCTGAGGGAATCTTAATAGATTGAATTGGTTAATAAAATTTTCGCCGTCATTTTATGTTTCCTGCCTTAGAGCATCTTATGAGCTGCTTGAGCAATCCTTTTTGCTGATATGGTTCGACTATTATTGTTTGCAACATCTTTCGTTGTACAGAAACTTCAAGGTAAATGTAAGTTCCCACAATCGAGGTAGATGAGTGGAGAGAAGACGTAGATGTAACTTCCCACAATGCAATGTATTGAGCCACTAAATGCACAGAGAACGGAATTACGACGCTGCGTATGTCTTATGCAACACATCCACAAAAGATCTCTGCCCTTTATCAAGCAAAAAAATGCTCATCCTCCACTTTACCAGCAGTAGTATTTTACTGGTCAAGAGATCTACGTAAATTGCTAAAACAATATTTCGAAAGTATATCATTCTGTACCCTAGGATACAAAGACACAGCAGAACAGGTTTATAAGCATTTGTTTAGACAATTAACGTCAGCACGTGCTTACCATGCTCATCTGAGCTGGTAGGAGTTTTTGGAAGGCACAATGCACCTGCAGAATCAGTCTTGAAGTTCTCTTTATAGACAGTGTGTGACTGGTAGCACCTGCCATTAAAAACAGATATGTACATAGGCTCTGTGATCGCCTTCACTGCATTTTATATTCACTGCACAATAAACGCCACAGAATCATGCACTCTTACTCTGCAAACATTAAAGAAATGGAAACCTCCTGATGCCTCAAGAACTTTGCGCAACATATGATCCCAGCTACCCAACGCAGTGGGTCCATACTGAGAAATGTTGGCAGAAATTTCGCATGGTGCGCGCAAACCTCCCGATAACGGTGAATTGGTGTATAAACTGTCAGAAAAAAGAAACAAAGTTCAGAGCCCTTGTGACTATGCATACAATGGTGCTATTTGCCGCAGAAGACATTGTCTGCGCCAGCTATGCTACTCACAACATTCTCTTAATAAACCATGCATAAACATATATAATAATAATAATAATAATAATAATAATAATAATAATAATAATAATAATAATAATAATAATAATACAAAATATTGACACGCGAACTCAAAACACGCATAGAGCTCCCGCAAATTTTGCATCAGGGAGTATCGTAATCGTCGGTGAACTTGTTTTGACTCATCAAAAGTCGCTTCACTGTTCTAGCGTTGTAGTATTTTCTGTGAATTACTGTCTGTGTCATGTCGGCCCATCCAACGCATATGCGTCCGCACTATCGACGCGCCAGAGACCGTGTGTAGGTGAACGCGCTGATCAGGGTGCTTACTGAAGTTTGACGGTCGGCTTCTGGTGCCATGAAGTTAGTTATCGTGTCAAAATATGTGGTGTACACATAACCTTTGGCCTATCTGCGGTAAAATGAGCTCCGAAGGTCCTTGAGTACTCGCTCGGTAGCCACGCCGAGCAATCGGGTTTACTCGCCTTATGGCTCGTATCCATGCTGCTCTCCTCGCCGGATCCCTGTTCTCGAACAGAACCGGAAATAAACTTGACCTCCATTTGCAATGAAGTAATTTGAGCCGCCATACGCAACACAACTAGCCGGAATTTTCACAGAAGTAGCGCGATCACAATCCTCGTTAAACGGGTTCTCAAGGCCAGAGTTGGTTGTTCATCTGCACTTCAACTGTCATTTACCTGTTGTTTAAAATATGTCAACCAACATCATATCTTCTGAAAGAAATGATATTTAGCCTCAACATGGGGAGTGATTGAACTTTGCAACATGATGTTTGAACTTTGCACTCACAAGCCGAGTTACTACGAGCAGAATATTCTCTACAAAATTATTGTTCTTGGCTACTATTGCAAAACTTGGTATGTTATGTGAAGACTAATCTTTCATGGTTTCTTCAATTAATTAGTTTTATTGCAATTTTGATTGTTTTCAGCCACAAGAAATACATACAAAATTCAGTCAAGAATAATTTTTAAAACAGGAAATGTAATTCTTCGATAATAAATAGTTTCACATCGTACCTTTTTAGGAGTGTACGCTAGCTGATAAAAGTACTTTAAAGAGAAATAAATGTTTAGCACTTAGTGGGAATTATGACAAAGTTGGAAAAAAATGGCTTGAATAGTATTGCACCACTATTTCGGCAGTTATAATTCACACGAGCACGTAGTCACTAACGATCGCGAATATTGCAGTTCCATTTTCATAAATAAAAGAAACGTTCATTGCGCTTACCTATGGAAGGACAGGCCATCGCGCCGATTTTCTGTTAGATTAGGGCATCCTGGCACAAAACACTTCATCACGCAGGTGCGCCTACTGCTGACGGGAGTTCTCGCCGGTCTGCTGAGAGGCCGAAGACTTTGAGCAGATCTCGAGCAACAGTGTTGACTGCGCTACGGGCCGGCACGGCCCTAATTATGTTCGGAGTCTCCGGCTCGCCAGTCCATCCTTGGGCACAAGACGGGACGCATTTTTTTCCCGTAGGGACAGTCGCTTCGGACCCAAATGGTCAACTTGCCTTTGTTACCTCGACGACGTCCTTGTGTTTTCTCGTATACGTTTGAGACGCACCTTGAGCGCGTCGCAGCTATCCTTGACGTCTTCCGCAAGGCGGGCTCCAATTAAACTCATCGAAGTGCCACTTCGGGCGCCGACAGATTACAGTGCTCGGCCATCTCTTCGATGCTTCCGGAGTACAACCCAACTCGGAGAAGGTTCGAGCAGTAACAGCTTTTCCTGTACCTCAGTCTGTCAAAGACGTCCGGAGTTTTGTGGGGCTCTGCTCTTATTTCAGACGGTTTGTGAAAGATTCCTTCGCGTAACAATATCATCAGCATAAAGCGCATGCCTAATTCCTGGTATGGCATCTAGTAGTGCAGGTAATCTGCTCATGGCTATGTTAAATAGCATGGGGGAAAGCACTGACCCTTGTGGCGTGCCTTTTCCCGCAAGAGGGATGGAGTCCGAACGTATATTTCCTATACCTATAGCCGCAGTGCGATCTTTAAGAAACGCCCGAACATAATTGTATATTCGTCGGCCACACTTTGTTGCCGCTATATTAGTGAGCTACGTTATCAAACGCGCCTTTCAGGTCTAACGCAAGGATGGCTTTGCTTTGTTCAGTGCTGATATGGTCAATTATCTCTTCCTTAATTTGCAGTAGTACATCTTGAGGGGATAGCCCCGGTCGAAAACCGAACATTGTGTGCGGCAATAAGGCTTGCTCTTCTAGGTACGGCGGAAGCCTTGCCAGGACGACGTTTTCAAATAACTTTCCTATGCATGCATGATGTGAGCGAGATGGGTCTCAGTTGGTTTAGAGAGGGCTGCTTGCCTAGTTTTGGCATCATTGTATTATTGGCGTGCCGCCATTCTTGCGGGAGCGTGCCCTTTAGCCAGTGGTACTGAAAATAATCTGTAAGCTCTTTTATCGATCTGTCGTCGAGGTTTTTTAAAAGCCGGTACTGTATTCCGTCTGCTCCCGGGGCGGTGTTGCGTACTATTCGATGCAGTGCCGCTCTAAGTTCATGTGGTGGGATGTCTTTGTCTAATTCCGAAGGCTCCGCATGCGGATAATCTACGTAAGTTGGTTTGGGGCCTGTACCTATGTAAGCGTCTTTTAGCTGTTGTATTATGGCCGCATCAGTCCTAGGTATCTGTCTCAAGATTTTTTGAAGGGTTTTGCTGCTGGTTGCTTTGGTTTGATTGGGGTCGATGAGATTTCTAAGCAGTACCCACGTTTTGGCGGTAATACGGTAATATGGTGTAAGAAAGAGCCCCGCTCAATTTCGGTGCGAAAGCAAGCCAGTTCAGAACGTAAAAATGGTATTTGTTGATGTCACACCATTATTTTTTTACGGCGGTAATTGGATATCGCAGGGAGAAGCCTTCATCCTGCAGTAGACATAAATATAGGCTGATGCTGATGGTGACAAAATGTTCCTCCCAACATATGGAAATAAATGTTTTTACGCACAGCTTTTCAGAACAACCTGCTAGCGGTAGCTAGCAGGTTGTTCTGAAATAATATCAGCAGGCAGTGTTAAAAGGCATAATAGGTATTGACTGGGCATGTACAGAAGATATAGATTAAGAATCTGGTGGTGACTGCGTCTGTCAATCGTCATTCGCACGCAGCTCCTATGAAAGAGCGTACAGCCTGCCTCAAAATTTCCCGTAAAATCACATGACACAAATGAGTTTTTCGGCACCATTTTAGGAGTCATTAATGAAATTGCGTGCTTCGCATGCCAACAGAGTAAGCAGCTATATGTCTCCCTGTTTGGAAGGCATTGAATGAACGAAACCGTTGCAGTACTTTCAGTATGTGGGTGCAGGATGTGTTTATTCAACATCCAGTGTCCAATCCCCGGTCTCACACTGTACTGCCAGGCAGTGGACCGCACCAACTAAAAAAAAAAACTAATCCGAGCACAGCATTGTTTTATATACATAAAATAAATATTTTGTAGGCTTCCGAGATTAAGTAAAAATAGGATAGCCTTGCGCGCCGGTTTTCAACACTGATAAAGCCTATAAAATTTAATAATTTAGGGAAAAAGGGACGAAATATACTACTTGCCTGCTCCCGTGAGAAAGCTTAACACGTCTGAGCTGAATGCAGTCATGGAGATGGGAATGTGTTATCAAGTTCTACGACAAAGGGCAAGTTCATTCTTGAAATAGAGATAAACAACTCACGGTTCACTGAAACTGTACACAAATATCATCGTCTTCATTTATTCGACACAAAAGCAGGGCAACAGCTACTCTGCGAATTGTTTAAAAAACGAAAGTGACGACGTGGTTCCTCGTGAAGTGAGGGTGGATGGCGTCTGTGAGAAATACGTTGGAAGTTTCGAAAAAGACAGCCGCTATAACAGGACAAACTGAGATTATTCGAGCAGCAGCTTTGTCGGCTGTTGTCTTCGCGTGATGGTGAAGCAGAATGTCGTTTTTTAGTACTGTGCCGAAAGCCGGATAACTATATACGCCGGTAGCTCAATATGGAAAGAAGCCTGTGCACAACCCTGAAGCCACCTTTGTCGAGTTTTAGTAAAGGGTGCATTCATTATTAGCCGGCACGTATTCCAGTAAACAGCTAGGGTCTCCTTCCGCGAAGCTCATCATTGTGCGGCGCCTTTCCTAATGGCACATTCTCCTTCAGAGAATTGGTGGAGAACATATTACCGGATTCAGTAAGTGATTCGGAAGTGCATTCAGCAGCGTGCACGTCTCGATGCAGGCCATGCATCGTGATTGAAGCATCAAAATATTTATTTCCTTACTCGTATACAGGGTGCCCCAGCTATCACGCAGCACGATTTAAAAAAAGAGGAACGGCGTTACGCGAAGCCAACCTATTGCATATTGTTTTCAGTACAGTGGAGTAGCCGCCAGTAACTTTTTGTTACTGAGATTTAATTTATTAATTGTAATTATTTATCTAAATTGAGAAGTACTGTCCTAATTATCAAGGTGTCAATGAGAAAGTAGAAGAGCAGCATGAAAAACTCCCGATACAGCTTTCTGTTGCTCAATAAGTGCTACATAAATGTGTTTCTCCGAGGTCGAAAGAAGCCCACAAATACACGCAGAATTGCCGAACGACTGCCCGCTCGAGGCACTTTGCGAGTATTCGCGGGCTTCTTTCATGCTCAGAAAAACACTTTTATGTAGCACGTATTGAGCAACAGAACGCTGTATCGGGAGTTTTTCGTGTTGCTCTACAACTTTCTCATTGGCACTTTGATAATTAAGACAGTCCTTCTCAAGTTAGATAATTAATTACAATTATTAAATTACATCTCAGTAACGAAAAAAAAATACTGGCGGCTACTATACTGTACTGGAAACAATATGCACTAGATTTGCTTCGCGTAACGCCGTTCCTCTTTTTTTAAATCGTGCCGCGTGGTAGCTGGGACACATTGTATACGAACTGATGCGTACTCATGCTTTTGCATACTGCCAGTTCCTCATTTCAGCCCAGTCCAGGAGGGGTAGATAGGATGATTTCTCGAAGGACGCAAATGTGTGGTCCATGCTCACACCAGAGGTTACATGCTCTGCGATGGTAGTACAACATGAAAGTGTTTCAGAAAGCTTTCGTCCCTTTATGTGACAAATCAACGCGATGTAATCAATTAAAACATTTCTGGCTCTCCCGTAATCGAGAGTAGATGTTGGCATAAAAGCGTACCATATGGAGTCTTTTGCTGCCTGTGGTGCCACTGCCTTCAACCGCTTTTTTTCTTCCAACAGTGCAGCGCGCTCAGCGTCGTTCGGTACGTTTTCTTCTTGTCGCGTCGAAGTGGTCGGCCAACTCGCTGACCACTGGCATTGCAAACAGCACGGGTTACCCTGTCTCAGCGCCAAAAGATGAGAATCAAGTGTACGGGGCCCCGTATCTGCGTTTTGAACGTTGCTGTTGAAAATGACAAATAAAACTTCGGCATACTAGAAGTTGCAGCTTGAGTGATAACGTGAACAAACATTGGGGAAAAAACGGACTCAATATTTTTTGTAACTTCTTTGGCCAGTAATTAGCGTGTGTAATGGGGTCCTATACAAACGCTCGGGGGCCAGGGATCGCATTTTCTTAAGTTTTGACTGGTTGCCCGGATGATCTCGCAACGATGCCTGGATGTTCTCGTTTGAGTGCCCGGATAAATGCTCTGCCTTTTGGCTCCAGATCACTTGAAGGTAGCCGACATCGGGAGCTAAAAGCATTTCTCGCAAAAAAAAAACGACGAACACTTGTGCGAACTTGAAGACTCGCAAAGTCCAGAGAACGACAGCTTGAGGCCTCAGCGCTTGGGACGTTACTTGTCATATTATTGGAGTATTTTCCCAGCCAACAGCTGCTTCACGTTTGTATGCAACAGTTGTGCAGCTGTCGTACATCATTCTCACCGCCTATGCGAGGTGAGCCGAGCCACAGCTGCTGCGCCCGCCACATTTAACGTGCAGCAACCAAGAAATTGCGCCCTATTGTTATAAGCACCTCTCTTTTTACAGAGATGCTTGCAAAAGCCGATCTTCCTGCACATGTACGCTTGCAATGCTTAAAGTTTTCAGCAACAGCTCTTATATGAGTTCATGGAACTGAGCATTTTAAAGACCATCGTTTTCATACAGCTGTACGTATTTGCTCAGGAAACAAATGACGCAGATCAACTTCAATGGAAAACAGCCTGCGTGACTTCGTTCCAAGGGAAAAGATGCCTAATCTGGACTTTCAGATGCAGTTTAAGCTCCAATACACAGAAATTATAATGCATCTATATTTATCATCCCAACTAAAACCGCAGTTTGATAGAATGACATTTAACTGCTTGCTCACTGAATTACGTTATTTTTATGAGACAACAGTCCGCCATCCAACGTCATCAAGTCAACTTTTCTGCTGTTTGCTACTTTTTCACGATCTAGTCGCTTTTTCTGTATGAAGCTATTCAAAGTTTGCCAAAGATAACTCGTGATGAATTATGTCCAGCACAATATGGCACGTAAATAATACTTTGATGATACAGAAAGGGTTGCTTAGTAACGGCTGCCTCGAATGACTCAATATCTTGTGCTATTCTGGTTAGCTTGAGCTCAATTTCTGTTACGCCACCCACCTCTGCCTTCTGCAGAAGAGAATAAAAAACCTTCGAAGCAGCACATCAAAATGTTTCATTTTAGATAGTTGTTCATTGGGAGTATTTGAAAAGCTGCGACAAATATGACAGCTGTGACATCAGCCGTTTTATATTTGCTCCCGTGATCACGGCGAAGCTGCAGCTGTAAGCACAACGCACAATATTCGCTATTGCGAAGAATAACAATATTTTATGAGCCATAGGACACACAAAATGCAAACTCTATCCACGTCGGTCCCTGGTATACGGGGCGATTAGGAGCGCTTGCTTCCACTACGTGTTCGCGGTGGTGCGGCGCGCACCAATTCTGGTAAGCCGCAATCAAGGGATGGTGGCTGGCCAATCGGTGGAGTGCCGGTGAAGATAAAAACGTAGCACTACTTTCTAAGTTCAAGTTTCTTGACCACCTAGGGCTCTTGAGCGCCACTCAACGTTTACTTCTTATAAAGAAACATGATGTCGAGGACATGAAGTGCACAAAATGATCCTAGCATTGTTTCTCGCCTTGTGAGGTGCTTGAGTAGCCTAGAGACGCTGACTTCACCAGTCTTTTGTCAAGGGAAACGGCCGCTGGAACTACCGATCAATCAGGTGCCATTTCTTCCATGGCAAATAATACGTGCGCACATAATTTACTTCATGCTAATTAGATATTTAGATTCCTAGTTAGATAGCTAGTCCTAAATAATTATTCAGCTTCACAAATATTATAATTTGATGAAGCCTGTCAATGATACCATTATAGAGCAACATAAACAGCTCCAGATACCACTTTCTCTTGCTCAACACGTGCTACTTAAAGTGTTTTTCCGAGTTTGAAAGATGCCCGCGGATACACGCAAAGAGCCTCAAGCGGCCAGTCGCGCGCCAAATCCCGTTCGGTAAAATACTTTTATGTAGAACGTATTGAGCAACAGAAAGCGGTATCGGCTGTTTTCTGATGTTGCTCTACGAGATTCTAGTTGGCACCTTTCATTTAATTATAATAATTGAGAAGGTGACTAATAATTAAGGATAATTGTCTGATTAGACGAATCGCAAAAACTAAACTGAGTATCTTCAAGCATGCGCAAACAACGTTACCTTCTTTCTGTCGAGCTACGTAGCATTTGCATATTTTTAATGTTTGGCCCAAGTCAAGTAAAAAACCCCGTAGAACCTAATGAGACGGCCAGTTAAAGAAATCCTTGATATTATCGCCTGCCCCTTGGTCTATATTTCTTATGTGATAGGGGGCCCCAGGTTCTTTTCCATCAGAAATAAATTATCCAGAGTCAATGGGGGTAATAACGGTGACCGAAACAAATATGCACCTATAACTGTGCTATGAGTTTTCGCAGAATTCGCTGGGTATGCTACTTATTTAGTTATCGTCTATGTCACTATATATCTGGGAGTAAAATTATTGACAACCAAAAATACTTCTTTCCATAAACAAGACTTCAGAACCCGCTCTACTCAATACAAAAAAAGGGCTAAGTTCCATTCCACTCTGTGAAGGTGGATGACCAGCGGAGCTCTGTATACGGTGACGAACTATATTGACCTAAATAGACGCATATGACAATAATTGTTATTTTGTACCGTATTTATTATTTCGTCACTAACGTTACTATAGCTTCGTGGTCGCTATGGTAGACGGCCACGTGTTCTTAACGGTGCTTGAGCGGGAATGGGTTCGAAGCCGGCGGGAGGCGTTTATGCCGAGGATACAAAACAACTAACCTGAGGAGGTAAAGCTGAGGATACAAAACAACTAACCGTTTGTGCCGTCGGGCTGAAATGCAAGTAAGTCGCGGTTTATATTAATGGTAGTCTCCATTTAGATAATTTAGTAGCAAGAACAATGCCATTCCACAATACCGCCACTTGACAACACGCCGCTTCCAGACCAAATTGCAAATGGTTTGTTTATTAGAAGTCAAGCAAATTTTTTCGGAGAACTTAATGCCTCCAGCTCAAAGCCTAAACGCAAAAATTCAGAGCCATTCCACTATGTGTAGGTGGATGACCAGCGGAGCTGTATATGAGGTCTACATACGACCGATAACGCGTCGTGGGCATACTGATGTTTGTGTAACATTGAATGCCGAACCTTTCCAAGAAAAAAGCCACGAACCCATTTACATTTGGCCGAGACACGTCTATATATGTTGAAATTACCCACAATTACGATGAGTCAGTAAGGGTGATCCAACCAATGGTAAATAGGCTTGGCGTTTGCGGCACGATGTTCGTCCGTATTACGTGCCGGCCGCCGTCGCCGCTCACATTCCCGCTTCTGTTCACGACGGTGTTCTTTGTAGGCGCGCTGTTCTTGCGCAGTACTCACCGCACGCGGCCTATCCATTGCACGGGTGGAAGTGAATTGAGATAAGGTAACGTGTTTAGCATATAGAGCCTGTGACGTCCAACCTCAATCCATACTCCACAGTGTCTATTCCGGTTTTACCTTTTATTGCGATAGCAATTATATGGACACTCAAAAGCAGATGTCTGCCGTCGGCGTCGCCGTCGCCGTCGCCGTCGCCGTTGCCGTCGCCGTCGCCGTCGCCGTGAGGTTCCGTATGACGTCAATGCAGATGAAATCGTCGCCGCGCGCCGCCGAACGCTGTATGTGCGAGTGAAAGGGCGCGAGGGACGCGCTCTTTCACGGAGAGTGAACGCACGGCGAAGAACAAACGCGCGTTCTGCGCCGTGCTTCCTTAAGGGCTGCAGAAGTAGGCGTCTCTTTCCTCCTTTACAATCACCATATATGTAGAGCAAACGCACCTTCTTCCGACGCGAGAGAGGCCGTGGGGGAGGGGGAGGGAAGGGAGGCGACGTTTGGCTGCGGCACCAAGTGCCTATTTATATCAGAGGCTCCGGCAACAGTCACCAACGCCGCAGGCATTTTGAGCGAACGCGGGCAAAACGCCGACGGCGTCGACAACAGTTCTGCGCGTTGCCGGTGCTGCTGCATGTCCAAGTTTATACAGCTGATAAAGCTAATATCATTACTCCGTATAGCTCTCTACAAATTTGCTATCGCAATTGATGCTTCGCCTTTCAGGTGAAACTGCGACAACTTTTTTATTACGATATTTTTCATCACAATACGTTTGGACACTTCTCACGAATAAACACAACTGGGGAATACCCGGTGATACGCTTTGATCAACGGGGTCGGCCAGTCGTGAGCTCTGGGGGGCCGCCACCTTTTTTGCCTACGCACACAAACCATCAGAACGTAGCAAATAACAGCTCCGCTGTAATAATATCGGCGCGGACCATGTGCTCAAGACACGATCAATAGGAAAATGGCACGAACACCTATAAGTGAGGGCAAAAACAACGTATTTGTTTTCTCCCACCAGTAGGATCGAGAGGCACTTATTGGGTTAGCCGTATCAGCAAAGATTATACTAGGTATTGTATGCGCGATGCCTGTGTGTATTCGTGACGCTGCGCTAAAGTGTCGGGATTTTGTTGTTTGAGGAAGTTGTTTTACATGACTTGGATTCCGCCCAGTATGGGAGCATTAGATAATACCTTTTTCTGACAGAGTGGAACGACTCTGAATTTTTAGGGGCGAAGCACCTTAGGGCCGAGCCTTGCCCCTCGTCGTCGTGCGTTGTCCGTAGCTCTGGTTTGCATGGAGACCGCTAGGGGCGCTTCGGTGCACAAGGGCTTTATAAGCGCTGTACATACTGTACACATGTTAAGTATATATATATATATATATATATATATATATGTAAGTGTGCGTATATATATACAACTTCTTTAATTTCGGTGGCACTATACCGGTTCGATTAGCATTCTTGGCGGACTTCAGCTACTTCGTTTTTCGTGAGGTACGGTCGTATGTATGCGTGAGGTATGGCCGAACCTAACCTCTTTCCCTTGACTCTTCACATGAAAAAGAAATTCCCCGCATAGCCACGAAGCGAATGATGATGAGCGGGCGAAGCAGCGGGGGATCATTCGGGTAACCGTGAATGCCCCGTATGTATATACACTTACACATATATATATATACTAAACATGTGTACAGCATGTACAGAATATATATATATATATATATATATACAGGGGATTAACGGTTACCCGAATGATCCCCCGGTGCTTCGCCCACTCATCATCATTCATTTCGTGGCTATGCGGTGAATTTTTTTGCATGTGAAGAGTCAAGGGAAAGAGGTTAGGTTCGGCCATACCTCACGCATACATACGACCCTACCTCAAGGAAAATGAAGTAGCTGAAGTGCCCTAAGAATGCTAATCGAACTTGTATAGTGCCACCGAAATTAAAGAAGTTGTGTAGGGACGGCATTCTCAACGTAACCCCTAAAATTAAGTTCCAGGTCATACAAATATTTTTACATAGAAAAATAGGAATAAATTTAACACACAATCTGCAACGCTAATATGTCTAAAAGGGAATGCGTTTAAGACTTGAGAATACCAGCCGAACACCAGCTCCACTGCGGGATTGAATTCATATAGTGAGTTTTGTATGTTCGACAGAATGTATGATTTTATCCGCAGGATACTAGCTACCTCTATAAGAGCAATTCGCAATGTATGCTTCACAATTGTTGCCGAAGCATCTGCATTAAAATGAGCATATTTGAGATGTTGCAGAAATGGCATCTTGAAATGACTCTCTTTCCCTACCATGGGGAAAACAGGTGTTTTTTCTATGTTCCGGCTGATGTCTTTTTCTGAGGGAAATACTGCACTCAATATTTATTGTAATACATAAACTGAAAGCAAAATGAATGCACTCATCACGCATGAAAGTTTTATTAACGAGATGTCATAAAAACATGTAAATTGTTAAAATCAAGATTGTGCAAATAGATTGAACAAAGTTTGTGAAGACACGCTTGTATCTACTAAGAAAACATCTAACGAAAGTTATCAGATATACAAATTGTAATGGCGTCTATTAGGCACTATCTCCGAAAAAATCTAAATTTTTCATAGAACAGGCATTCCGCTACAAATATTTTACCTGCAAGCACTACAGTTGGGCTTCCCGGGTTGCCGCCGACGATATTCCGGGCTGGTTTGCGTCGTTGTTGCTTTCAGACTCAAAGTCCAATGAAAAGTCAG
The DNA here is from genome assembly GCF_013339745.2 of Dermacentor silvarum. Taxonomy (NCBI): domain Eukaryota; kingdom Metazoa; phylum Arthropoda; class Arachnida; order Ixodida; family Ixodidae; genus Dermacentor; species Dermacentor silvarum. The sequence goes on from NC_051162.1 coordinate 36,313,702, forward strand.
CGTCCTCTGACTCTGTGCTACTCAATGTATCGATAAGATCAGCCACAGAGGCAGCGGAGTAGGGATATCTGCGATCTCTCGAAGCGCGCGCGCTATTTCCGGAGCCGAACTTTTTAAAGTTCTGCTTTGACGATCGCGAAACTTCGGAGCGCGTTTAAAAATCACCGCCTCGCGGGAAAAAAAGCGAGCTGCTTAGAAAAACTAAAAAATAGTTCTCCTCCTTCACGTCCGATAGCGCAGTAAGTCCGTGAGCGCCGCGGAAGGACACGAAAGCGGCGTTTCAAATCATCGACAGAGGGCTAACTATGCCCGATGGGCGCGGTACGGAAAGAGTTAAAGCGTAAATGAAGGATATGAGAACAACAATTTTAAACCTGGGCAGAAAGTATCTAACTCTTCTGATCGCTATGTCGCCCCTTCGCCATCCTCTTGTTCATGCTCTTCATAGTAAGTTTTCTTCCATACTTTTATGGTTACTCAAGACAGGAATTGTGATCACATATGCTCATCGTGCGTGCCAATGAAGTAACTGTTTCATTATATACAATAAAATGCCTCAATGTGCCTAGCACTGTCCGAAATATAGAGCAACTTCCGGGTAACATTCACGCGCTGAACGCGAACGAAATGGCTCGCGCATTTTATTCCCAGATGATTGTAGGGTGTTTGTTGTGGCAGGGAACCTTTTTCAAATAACATCAGCTGCATTAAAACGCCTGTTCGTAACATTTAGGACATCTGGCAGAAATGGCAACTTGCATTGCATATAAAGCGCACACGAGTGTTCCCAGGGCGTCTATTACATTGCTATACGTGTTCACGATGTATTGGACAGTTCTCATCGTTATGTCGCTCCTTCACCTTCACATTGACGCTCTTCAGGGTAAGTTTTTACAGTGAAGCTGTTCAGAGCTCAGTTTCCGATGGTCGTGTCCACGAGTAGAAAAAAAATCACAGCATATCCACGGGGTGAATGATGATGAGTGGGCGAAGCTCCGGAGGGAATCATCGGATCTCCCGCTTAAGGGGACGCTAGCACAAACGCGTTAGAAACGTGCAGTACTCTCTAGTAAGGGGGAGCGGCCACAGCGTCTTACGCAGCCATTTACACATGCCGGAACGTGCATCGCGTTTGCCGACGCCATCACATGACTGCTGAGAGAGTATAACCCCCGTATTCATAAACGCTCCTCGACTTGAACTTGACTTGCCACCGCCTTCAACGCGTTTCGAACGCGCTGCCCAAGGCGGTGGCAAGTCAAGTTCAAGTCGAGGAGCGTTTATGAATACGGGGGTAAGGCGGAGAGGCCACAGCGTCTTACACCAGCTTCTTACACGGGCCGTAACGCGCTAGCACAAACGCGTTAGAAACTCGCAGTCTTTCGGTAATGTTGGGTATTTATTGTCATCGTGGTGCGTGTGTCCATGTGCGCTTCGTGGCGTAGTGGTTAGCGCCGCGCGTTCAGAAGCGAGGGGTCCCTGGTTCGATTCCGCGCTACGGACACAACTTTCGGAATTTTTTTTTCTCATAAAAGTAGACGTGGCTACCTACTACGACGACGACTACTACTACTACAGAGGAGGGACAGACCCACACCCTAAGGAGCTTCGCCCCTAAATACCATTTCTACTGCCTCATGGGCAACCTCCCTCACATTGATGTGAACGCACATGCAGGCGCCGAGTTCACCGTTGACACCGTGCCGACTTGCTATCTTTTTCAGATTGTAGGTCACCCTAATTATGTACATGAGGGACCACTTTAGGCCTCTTGGTGTTTCTTTGATCTTCTTCTGCTATTTGTTTTGTGCCCTTCACTTGACTACTAATGGTAGAAGACTGACACTTAGCTGTTTCATTTTCTACCGCTATTACTCGTCTCGTTTTGTGCCATTTCCTGGAATGCCCATGCCAGTATTTAGTGCAAGTTTTTAAAGTGACCAAATAGCATAGGAACCTGTTATGCTGCTTACCACAGATTCAGCAAAATAATGATACAGCATTTATAATCACTGCAATGCAATGTGCTTATGCGTTAAGTTCTCTGAAAGAGAAGGAATTAGGAGAGAACATGTAACTAGGCACATTGTAAGAACTAGAGCACTGCACTTACGGGAAACTGCACTTGCATTGACATGTTCTCTGCAAAATACATGCCAGAGAATTACTTGGACGTACCCATGTACTTTCCTGATCATGCCCTCAGAATCTTTGTATTTCCTGAATACAGCACTTTTAATAGCCATTTTTGCCCAAAACACTGCCTTAAATACATTTGCAGGAACACTCAAACCTCGAAAACATTCCGATTCATCTTCATCACAAAGAGACACGTCAGCTATCAACATTAACCTCATTCATAACTAAGCATGAAGAGTTCTGTAGTTTTTCGTTTGCAAGGATTTGTATTTTCAGATTTTGTTAATCTTTGCCACTCAAGAAAAGGTCATTCAATGTGCTGGTACTTTAGGGTAAACCCACATACGTGGTCCAGCAAACAAATTCACCAAATCATCTAAAATTTATTTATTTATTTATTTATTTACAGTACCTTACGGGCCTTCAAGAAGGCATTGGATAAGGGGGGATGTGCATAGTCATATAAGCATAAAAAAGGCATTAGTAAAACAAGAGAAATATCCGAGCAGCGTAAATATATCAGAAATATTATAACACAAAAATAAACAGCAACAGCTAGAAAAACACAGGCAGCAAAAATAAACAGAAATAGCCAAAAAACACAGGAAGCAAAATGTGATATTACGGTGATCACATCACATGGCATTAGTGCCACTAAGATCACGTCTACATAATCCAAATGATCACTTGAAATGTTTAATAAGCACGCAGAAGAATTCAGGCGAAACAAGAAAGCAAAAATGTGCTATACGGCTGAAGCGTCAAAAAAATACTCGAATTTAAGATCACGAAATACACTGTGTTTTGAGTGGGAGGCAATGTGATCTGGGAGAGCATTCCATAAACGTATCGCACGAGGCAAAGCTGAAAAACTGAATGCGTATGTATTGTCATAAATTCGGGTGTAACTAAAGGTATTATGTAGCTGTTGTGACGTTCAGGAAGCTTTTTCCAGGTTTGATAATGACAGACCAGCCGCGTGAATGAATGTATGATACAATAATAGCAAAGCGATGTCACGGCGAGTAGATAGTGGTTGCAAAGAGAGCTCGAGCTTTATTTTGGTTACACTTGACAGATTGCTGTAGTTGCTTGTAATAAAACAGCTCGATCTATTCTGGATGCCTTCCAGGAGGTCGACGAGATATTTTTTATGTGTATTCCATAAGGAAGAGGCATACTCAATTTGCGGTCGGACTTGAGTTAAATAAGCTAGTTTTCGTAGTGGGGAAGGCGCAGCTCTTAAGTTTCGACCTAGAAATCCTAATGACCTGGAATCATTAGCTGATATCGAAGTGATGTGACTAGTCCACGAGAGATTATGCGTGAGAAAGACACCTAAGTACTTGTATTCTTTGGTGTAGTCAATTATGTTAGTATCAAAATGATATGTGACATATCTTATTGCTCAATACCACAATGGTCAACATCAAGGCATTCTACTTAAGCAGCTATGTACCTAATGCACCCCTCAGAGCTTCTCTGCAATAGTTTTTTCTTGAGTGACTTTCAGAGCTGCTGTTTTATGAGATCTACTGAATGTCATGAACTTCTATCAAAACTTCTTTGATATTCAGGTAAAGGAATAAGTGATTGGCATTATAGTCTAGTGAGGAAGTCACTGATCTGACATTTTTCAATAATCAAAAACTTCTGTATAAACAGTGTCATGTGCATCAGTGCCTCATTGTAATGCATTTACCATTTTGACACAGCGCTTACATACCAAAGTATTCGGTTAAAATTTTTAGTTTCCCTATCAATGATCACTAAATGTGCTATGAATTTCCGTCTCACCAACCTGCATGCACAATTTCATGAATTTGACAACGTTTTTAACCATTCGGCTTATTACTAGTCCTACTACCTCCTGATAAGTCACCTGTTTACTTCCCTAAGCAAACAGTTTAATCCATTTGCATGGAGCTATTTGCATGGATTAGTATAATGAAAGAATGCCAACATTATACTATTCCATGAGAAGGGAGATGTTAAAGAATTGAAGAATTATAGACCCATCAGCTTGCTTCCAGTACTGTATAAAATATTCACCAAAGTGATTTCCAATAGAATCAGGGCAACACCTGACTTCAGCCAACCAAGAGAACAGGCTGGCTTCAGGAAGGGATATTTTACGCTGGGTCATATCCATGTCATCAATAAGATAATCGAGAAATGTGTGAAGTACAATCAACCTCTCTATACGGGCTTTCATAGATTATGAAAAGGCAGTTGATTCAGTAGAGGTACCAGCAGTAATAGAGGCATTGCATAATCAAGGAGTACAGGAGGCATACATCAATATCTTCGCAAACATCTACAAGGATTCCAGAGCTACCTTGGTTCTCCACAAGAAAAGTAGAAAGTTACCTATCAAGAAATGCAAGGAGACACAATCCCTCCATTGCTATTCATTACATGCTTAGAAGTATTCAAGCTCTTAGACTGGGAAGTCTTAGGAGTGAGGAACTACGGCGAATATCTCAGCAGCCTTCGATTTGCAGAAGACATTGAACTATTCAGCAACAATGGGGACGAATTACAACAAATGATTGAGGTCCTTAACCGAGAAAGTGTAAGAGTGGGGTTGAATATTAATATGTAGAATACAAAGATAATGTTCAATAGCCTGGCAAGGGAACAACAATTCATGATCACCTGTCAGCCTCTAGAGTCTGCAAAAGAGTAGGTTTATCTAGGTCAATTACTCACAGGGGACCCTGATCATGAGCAAGAAATTTATAGAATAAACTTGGGCTGGAGTGCATAGCGCAGGCATTACCAAATCCTGACTGGGAGATTACCACTGTCGTTGAAAAGAAAAGTATAGAATCATTGCATTCTACCGGTGCTAACATAAGGGGCAGAAACTTGGAGGTTAACAAAGAAGCTCGAGAACAAGTTATGGACCACACAAAGAGTAACGGAACGAAAAATGTTAGGCCTAATGTTAAGAGACAGGAAGAGAGCGGTGTAGATCAGAGAACAAACAGGGATAGCCGATATTTTAGTTGACATTAGGCGGAAAAAGTGGAGCTGGGCAGGCCATGTAATGCGTAAGATGGATAACCGGTGGACCATTAGAGTTGCAGAATGGATACCAAGAGAAGGGAAGTGCAGTCGAGGATGGCAGAAAACTGGGTGGGCTGATGAAGTTATGAAATTTGAAGGCGCAAGTTGGAATCAGCTAGCGCAAGACATGGGTAATTGGAGATCGCAAGGAGAGGCCTTCGTCCTGCAGTGGACATAAATATAGGCTGATGTGATGATTTTCTTCATGATATAATCACTCTATAGTTCCCTCCCATTATTGTCCGGTATGACAAAAAATTTTATGCGCTAGATCATGTCATCCATTTTCACCAAAACACACACTGTATGCCTTTTAGCACTGCGTTACAATGCATCAATGTGGAAACAGCAGTTGATATTATGAAAAGGTATTCAAATATTAGGGCCAGTTGTCTAGTGGTTCTAGAGTCACAGTGACAAGCACACTTTGATTAGTTAGTCGCTGTAAGTAGTAAAGCAATATAATGTTGCCCCTTTCCTGCAACAGTCTCAAATGTGAGGCTAGCAGTATGTTCAAATAAAATAAATAAATATACTTAATGTGCTATTTAAATTAGGATAATGCCAGGTAAACAGTGTATCCTGAAGAAAATATTACAAACCAATTGCTCAGTCCAATATTAGGCAATGCTTTGTAATGAGGTAGATATACATAAGTGCAGGTAATTCCTTCAATATTTTCATTGCTGACATATTTTCATTGATACCTCAAGATCCATCTCTCTTCAATTTGTTTAACTCCTGCAACCATTCACAATGCCTGTGTACCAACCATATCAGGTATGTCCCACAATTCAGCGAACCAGACTGTATCTCAGGTGTAAGGGACCCATGGAAACATTAGTGCAACCATTATATTGAAATAGATAATTTAACAAAATTCTTAAACAATGTTCAATTGGGACACACTTTATGAAAAGGCACTTGAATTAAGATAACATTAAACAAATAATTAGCAAGAACAGCCCGTTATATACAATACATTTTAAGGGTAGCATCAAAAAGGCACAGGGGAAGGGGGCTAATCAAATCGAGAATGGAAGGAGGGCTTAATGCATGCTCAATTTTATCAGTGCAGAAGTGTGGACATTTTTTGGAGATGCCTCTAAAGTTGCCAACGCATCTTCAGTTCTCATAAGCCATGTATACATGCGTACGTGACCGCTTCACGTTGTAAGAGCTATAAACGTTTTGCCTAATTGAACTGGACATTTCCCAGACTGTGCGACTTACCTCTGTTTGTGTAGTGAGCCTGCACACTAACACACACAGCACTTACTTTTAACATTAAATGTAGTTTATTTTCAATCATACATGAAAACACCCACTGTACACACCTTTAAAAATACACACACAGCACCTTTAGAATTAAAAGTAGTTTATTTTCAATCAAGCATGAAAACACCCAGCGTTCACACCTTTAAAAAATTTATGAATGCGTGATGAGTCCTATAACAAAGTTAAAAAACAAAAACAATTAAGCAAGTAATACAAAAACTGAAAACAGATTGCTGCTTTGCTATGCCTTAGGAATTTGAAGCCTTCTCAGGTGACAAGAATGAATCAATAATGAACTATCATGTGCTTCAGTAGGCGTACACATTGAGGAGACCACTTTTTTTATGTCCAAGTTTTACAGCTGATAAAGCTAATATCATTACTCCGTATAGCTCTCTACAAATTTGCTATCGCAATTGATGCTTCGCCTTTCAGGTGAAACTGCGACAACTTTTTTGTTCATTTCTTCTTTTTTCTCTCGCGCTTCACGTGCTTCTCGCCTGTGGGTCCCTTGGCTGTTTCTTCGGCCAGCGTCTTCGTCTTTTTTCGCGTTATCATACGTCTTGCCGGTGACTCATGACACAGGTCCCCGTTTCAAGAGCTTTTGCACAAAAAACTGCTCATCTCACGCTTATCACACTAGGTTCTAAATGAACGAACACACTGTCATTCCATATGTCCACTGCCCGTACATCACCTCACAGCACCAGATGATTAATCACTTCACTGCACTTAAACACAACGCTCTGCACAACAAATAAAAATCACAGCATATCCACGGGGTGAATGATGATGAGTGGGTTAAGCTCCGGGGGGGAATCATCGGATCTCCCGCTTAAGGGGACGCTAGCACAAACGCGTTAGAAACGTGCAGTACTCTCTAGTAAGGGGGAGCGGCCACAGCGTCTTACGCAGCCATTTACACATGCCGGAACGTGCACCGCGTTTGCCGACGCCATCACATGACTGCTGAGATAGTATACCCCCGTATTCATAAACGCTCCTGGACTTGAACTTGACTTGCCACCGCCTTGGGCAGCGCGTTCGAAACGCGTTGAAGGTAAGGCGGAGAGGCCACAGCGTCTTACACCAGCTTCTTACACGGGCCGTAACACGCTAGCACAAACGCGTTAGAAACGCGCTAGAAATGCGGCCTTTCGTTAATGTTGGGTATTTATTGCAATCGTGGTGCGTGTGTCTATGTGCGCTTCGTGGCGTAGTGGGCTAACGCCGCGCGCTCGGAAGCGAGGGGTCCCTGGTTCGATTCCGCGCTACGGACACAACTTCGGAATTTTTTTTTCTCATTTTTCTCAGACTGGTTACACACTACTACTACGACGACGGGGACGGATCGGGTGCCGCTATAAGGAGCTTCGCTCCTAAAGAAACTATCATTGGCCGTATGCTGTATGTGCGAGCAAACGCGCGCGAGGGACACGCATTTTCACGGGGAGCAAACGCACGGCGGAGAGCAAACGCGACTTCTTCCGTCGCGCGAAAGGCCGTGGAGGTATGGGAGGGAGGGGAGCAGCACCGGCAATGCGCATAACTGTTGTCGACGGTGGCGGCATTTTGCCCGCGTTCGCACCGCACGCGCGTGGCGTTCGTGACGTGTTCATGAAGAACGTGCCAACCTATGCCATACACCCTATGGTGGTTTACCGTAGCGACCATAAGTCCCTGGGGTCACTAAATAAATCAAAACCACCGAATCATAGATATTTCTCATTCTTTAATAGTTCAAATAGCCAATTACACCGTCACATCCTAATAGTCATAGTTGGAAATACATAATTCACACCATAGTACAGCTTCGCTGGTCTTCCACCTCCACCCCAGTGGAAGGGCTGACACTTTTTTCCATACTTTCTCAGCTACACATAACGAGAGCTCTTGTGGACGTTACTTAACATACGGGCTAATAAACTGTTTGATTACACGCAATAAAATATCTCAAAGCACCTGGCACGGTAAATGATATGCAGAAACCTCAGGTTAACCTATATGTCTTGAAGCTCATAAGATGGCGCGAATATTTGTGTTTTCGTGATGAATGTAGAGCATGACTTCTGGCCCTGAACCTTTCCTAAATAACATCAAAGCTTAATAATAATTATTGAAATGATTCATTTATTTATTTATTATGTTAGTCACTCTCTGGGTCATTTAGGCTTTACAGAAAATTGGTGAAAGTATATATATTCACGAAATACACATTACATGAAATGAGAACTAATTGCGCACCTGAAGTTATATTGGTCCATAGTGAAGATGATGGCGGTGGGAAGATGGCTGCAGTCTTGACTAGTATTTCGAATAAACGAGTCAGAGTACTCGTTAGTCTGGCACGAAGGAGTACCAATGTTCATAGGTGATCGGCGCGCATTGATACATTGTTCGCAGCAGTAAAATTACAATGTTTTTCGTTGTCGTTAAAAACATAAAGCTTGTGAAAAACATATAGACGATTCGTGATACGCCGAGTGGAAAGATTGGGGAGGCTTAATGCTTTTGCCATGCTTGTAACACTAGACATGTGAGAATGGTCTACTGTGATAAAGCAAACAGACCGAATCTGAATGGCCTCGATCGTTTTAACGAGTGATTGCGTATGCGGGTCCCAAACGGATGAACCGTACTCCAATTTGAACTGTACAAGTGACTTACAGAGGATAAGCTTTAGTGGCACAGGAGCACAAGAAACGTTTCAGCGAAGATAAAACATTTTACGGTTAGGATTGTTGCAGACGTATTGCATGGCAGACGTAAGATCGTCGCGCGACTGCCCCTCGAGGCACTTTGCGTGTATTTGCGGGCTGATTTCACGCTCGGAAAAACACTTTTATGTAGCAGATATTGAGCAACAGAAAGCTGTATCGGGAGTTTATCATGTTGGTCTGCAATTTTCTCATAGACACTTTTGATAATTAGTACAGTACGTTTCGAGCTAGATAAATAATTACAATTACGTAAATAAATCTCAGTAACGAAATTGTACCAGAAGGGCCAGAAATCTGAAGCACATGACTAGAAATGACTCGTCCCATGGACTTACTGAAGTTTGAATTAACACGCTCCACTTACTTTTTCATAGCGCTTTCGGCCACATCAGCAACGGATACAGAAGGTGACGTAACTATTGCTGTCTGTGCACAGGCTTCCACAGTGGCAGATTCCCAAGTTATCTGCTGTGTTTAGGCCATAGCTTCCCAACCTGAGCAACGTCCGCGTTCGACGATTTCAAGCCTTTGTTATTAGCGTGCCTTCGCAGGGCACTTTGAATAATGTGTAGGGTTCGCCCCGCTGCGAAAACAGAACTTCTCCTCCTCACTTTTAGACTTGCTAGAATTATAATTATCTACTCAAGAGCGGCACTTGGAAGCAGATCTACAACCTTGTATGTTGTGCCCATAAATCCATCATTTTAGGCACTGAAGCTAGCGTGGCGACACTGTCTCAACATAGTATTTCAGGTGCCATGCCTTGATTTCTGTCGGTCGGGTTGACCCAGCAAACGCATCTATGACTGACACACTATGACTTCCATTCTACGTCGCCTGCACCGCGAAAATCTGAGATTTCGCCTGCAACTGAAAGCATATAAAATAATTCAGTAGGGTTCAGGTTTACGCCCACGTCCTCGACAAGGTGTTCACGCATGCCAAATGAGGAGGAATTAATGACCTCACCGGATTTGCCGTAAACACAGACCACTAGAGAAGGTGTTCTTGCACAGGGCTTCTCTGATGAGAAAATATGATGCCACTTCGGCCAAGTGGCCGGACATCTGTGATCTGCTGGAATTGAGCCATAGCTAACCGAACATGTGCTTGTATTGCGTTTACGTTCGTCATCCGAATAATGTCCTCATTGGCCAGCACCACCCAGCACAAAAGCAACAGGGACCAAGTAGAAGCCATTGTGTAAGAAAATATGCTGAGGTAAATTCTAAGCAGGAGTAGAAGCAGACCAGAGGAAAGCTTCGACCCTGCAGATGAAGTGGACGTTAGACAGGTCTAGGTACTCTAAATGTGCCTAGGATAGTTTAAGGAAGGGAGTGCGAGCAAGAGAAAGATGTGAAACTTTGAATGCTACCCCAGTATTAGAGTACGCAGCCGGCCTACTGCTTAAACGTGGCTGCTGTCTTGCTCTGGCTCCTCAACTTCCCTCGCAGTGCCCACCATGCCAGCCAGCCAGCCCAAATGCACCTCTTCATCTTTGTTTCACTTGGCTATGCTGCGACTGATATATACTGGAATGTAAAGCACTTCATTGCGCTTAAGCTTTGCTGACAGGCGTTTTTCTTTATGTGCAAACGTGCGCAAGGTAGGAATTTGTTGCATGAGCCCATCTCAGATGCCGAGGATCTTATACGTCAGGGGATATCGCGCAATCGTACAGTGATTGAAAACAGGCCTTCGTAATTCCCACATTGATTATTTGGCGGCGGTTCTGAGCCCCTCTTCACCTTGCCTCCCACTTGATCCCGCTGGTCAATGGTGGCGGACGTAATATCAGCACTTTTTTATCTGTTCCGCATCAGCAGCTCTCTTATGTGCCTCTGTCCGGATGTTGTTGTAGGCTACCTTGGGGTAGTCAGGGCTGACTTGAACGGGCGTGTTGAACACAATTATGGTGCCCAGTTTGACAGAATTACCCCTAGACAATATGATATGGTAAGGTCCCAGACATGTTATGCAACGACGATGTAATCACATACATGACTGTTAGAAGATAGTCGTCTCTTACCGCTTCACCCGGCTTGACGTTTTGGAGTAAGGGGTTTATCGACCTTGAATACCCTGGTGGTCACCAGTTTTTGGGAGGCCATTCGCTTCCGGCTGGCACGCTGATGCGAAGTGATGCTTCATCCGTGCCTGGCGCAGGTAAACGCGGTGTATGCGGTGGTAAATTGTGGCCGACCAGCCAGAAATTATCTCTCTGAGACCCTTCCTTTATTTTAGGTGACTCTGTAAATAGCTTAAGATGCATCAGGCAGCAAGCGAAGACACCTCAGCAACATCCAAGAACATTGACAGGTGAGGAACTGCGACCAAAGTGTAATGGTTACCAGCTATCGCAGTTGCTGAAGGCATCACTTAGTCGATTCCCACTGTATGAAAAACTCTCGCAGGAGGTGAAGTTTGCGTAATCAGCATACGGGGGCACAAAAAATGTGTGTTTGTGATTTATTATAATCCAGCACACTGTATATGCTATTCAAATATTGTTCTTCTATTGCTTCAACAACTACTATGCCGCTGGTGTGCACAAAATAGGCATGGTATTTACATGATCGCAGTACGTACCATGCTCATGGAGCGCTCAAGTGCACAAGAAGCTGTTCGCAATCCCAAAGGCTTTCGCTCAAGGTTGTACAGATTAAAAGCGGTACAATTACATGTGTGTTGATCAGGAACATTGGCTTTCCAATAACCCGCTCGGAAATCCAGGGACGAGTAGAATGTAGTTTGAACCGTCTTTATGGCGTCGTCAGTGCTTAGGAGTGGGTATGAGCCCGGTATGGAGGGTTTGTTAAGGTCGTGTTGGTTGTCACAAAACCGAATAATCTCATTCTTTATAGGGGCAAGGAGAGTAAGATGGGCCCTTTGTATAATTACTGGTGTTATGATATTAGTGGTAAGCATTTTTTTCTGTTTGCTCAGCAACAACGACACACTCTAATATATCGCCGTGATGCCACGAACATTGACTGGTACGTGATGTTCTAGCAAACTGGCTCCAGGAAACTGCACAATACTAATAGTCAAAAGATAACTCTGCTATTAAAGAACGGCTTCGAGTGCATTGGCTTGGCAGCTCATATTAGTAACTCATAGTAAATGGAGGATTTCAGATCAAGGAGCGGAGGTTGACTGCAATGTCCTCTGTGATGAGTTCACATTCAAGAGAGAGGATGTCAGGTCTCCGAATTAGCTCAACACGGAAGGCCCTGAAGGTGGAAACCGCCGCCTGATACTTCCTTGCGGAATTCGCGTGAATATGGAGATAAAAAGCACAGGTAGGGTGGGCGCTGCCGCTGAGGCCTCAGACGGGGTCATCAGTCCAGGACTTGACTAGTTGTGGGGTGTGGTGTGGAAGCAGCGCCGTTTACTCTGCTACAGTGTTATAGCCAAGAATAAAGCGGGATTTGAAGCAAGCCTGTTTGGTACTGAATGAAGTGTCGTGGAGATTGCGCGTGATTCTAACAGTCATGTCTCAGGGCCCGAGAAATAAGCATTCGTGCCACTGAATAGCAGGTTCCTGTGCCGTAACTGCTACACACCAACATGCGGTAACGTTAAACTTGGCCCTATACCAGATGCAAGAGTTTAGAATTCATTCCGCTGCCTGCACCGAGAGAAAGGCCGCGTGTGTCGAATGCTATATGTCATCGACTGTCTAGCTGACGGATAGGCCCCGGTAAAACCATACCCTTCGAATTGGAGTAACTTTTCATAGATGTAGAAAATGGCGCCACGCTCTCGGCTTGCCGGTGCGCCCACGTCCCCATGAACCGAGAGTCGTAAGCACTCTAGGAAGGCTTATCAGTGCTATGACCAAGCTCAGCCATGTATTAAAAGGGCGGCCTTGGAAGAGCTCCCATGTTTGAGCCGTGAGAAAACATAATTCTCTTACGCAGAAGCTCAAAATTACACTAGCTCTGGAGACGAAAATGTTCCTTTGTCGACGATACGGGGAACACGCACGGACGTAGAAAATTTGCCGGGTTAGTGATATACAGCTTCGCTGTAAAAAGACATTCACGGTACACTACATATGCAACAGAAGAAATTGGGAGGATACAAAGTATGGTACAACTTTCCCATACGATAACGCATCATGGTAGGGTGTGTGCTAATACACAAAGGAAGCGCATTTCTAGAAAACGCAATTACATAGAGACAGACGACATGCCGGAATGATAGTACACATTTTCCAGGCGCACGTTTTTACTATATATAGTAAAGAAGATCCAAAAGTGCACTGGCATAAGCGAAAAGAACAAAACTACTAAAATGTGAAGATCACTAAAAGTAGGATAAGTAGATTGATTGGTAAGAGAAATGTATTTGTAGTTGCGTAAGTACATAATATGGAATGTAGATATCACACAGCCGCCGTCATGCATGTTTTTTTTCTTGCTCCTATTCGTAGTGTATGCTCAGACATCCTTCGTATGTAGTTACACTTGCCCTGGAGTAGAAACCAGAAGTTTCAAGAGTGGTTTAGATATTTTCCACGTAGGATAGTTGCAGTATATAATGGGGGAAGTCATGAATATTATATTCCTTTTTCAGGAAAGAGAAGTACTAAAAGAGTTGGAATGGGAGTAATACTGCAAGCCAAAATCATTTATGACTCAAAGTACCGCGAAAAGTCAGACCAAACATTATCCTATCAATCTACAGATGATAATATGAGCTTTCTCTCAGATAAGTACTTCAACATGCTATTTTCGAAGGCAAGTATTTAAATGCGGGTTTCTGCTGTGTTTGCTATAAATCTTAGCCCTAACCAACCGTAAATCCACATGGCGTACTCAATGAGAAAAGAAAATGTTATATCTTTTACTGTGCCCATTATGCTCTTGCTTTCATGTGGTGGTTTCTGACGCTATTTATTGCTTTTTTCGCAGTACCGCATCTTTGTTAGACCGCGTTTTCTGGCCTGTGTTGGTTCTGCTTGTGTTCGTTTGCTGCGCTGTTTAACCTCACAATGCTTGGTCAGTTGACTCTATTGTCATTGCATCAGTATTGCAAAGCTAAACAAAAATCTGTATTTTAACAAAAATACGCGTCAATCTTTATTGACACTTCACTAGGCAGGTATACAAAAGCGAGACTCTGGAATGTGCAGAGCTCGCGTTAAAAGCTTCCATATCGGATCAGAAATATTTGTTGACAATAAAGTGGACGTCATCTGTGCACATAAAATGAAGCACATATCTGCCACATCTAAATAGTGTTCACCTAAACACATAGGTTTTGTATTTGACAAGATACCACAAATCTTTACAGCCCCAGCTAACTGAGAGCCAGCTGACATATCGCCGTAAGACAATACAGAATACAGGAATAACAAAGCGCGCTTATCTATAACAAACATCATACCGTATTGGTGAAGCAGCGCACTGAACAGGACATGCACAACGAACATGCACAAGAATTGCTCAATGAATTTTCCTGATTCTTCCCACACTGACCTTGCTTTCACAAATCGCAATAACGCGGTTGAAAAGCATCTAAATTGAATTTGCTGTTTAGAAATCGCGCTGTTTAGCAATAAGAACCATTTTAAATAAGTGAGACTCTGAAAGGCCTAAGCTCGATATTTCACAATCAAGCACCACAAGACATCTTGAGTACAGCATCAAACCATAACGTTAACAAATACACTTTCAACAGCCTGTTTGCTAAAGATATTGTACTTATAAAATGGTAAACCCACAAGAAATCAAAGCTCAAGAAAGTGCGAATGCATCAAAATGAATTGTCCTGAAACTTGAACTGCTTCCAGGCGCTGCTATGATGGAGCTAGAAATGTGGACGTTTGTTGGTAAAAATTAGGAAGAAAATAGTTGGTTTCATGCCGTAGCCTTTTGAGATTGCTAAAAAACGGCGCGAGGGTTGCAGTTATTGTGTAGGCTTAACGCTCTGAAACATTAATTATGCTGGTGCAATTTTCAAAGTCGTAAGATGAAGGTCGGAGACATAAGTGATTGTTACCATTGCAAAAATCGGTTGTGCATTTGGGGTTATGGTTGACTAAAACACTGGCTTCAATAAATACTGGCAGTGACAGCATTTATTTTTATAAATACAGAATGCACAGCCTAGTCGAGAGCGGAAGGGTAGCAGCAGTCTAAGGGCCGAGGGGTGACCTTCGCCAGATACTTAGCGTTATTTGTGCAAGGTCACTGATATGCCGTTTGTTTTATTTTTCAATACCGCAGGTTGAAGAATACTTCCACAATAACTCAATTATGATAAATATCACCGTGGGAACTATTGCTGAAGTAAGTTTATACTATGACTCAACACTGATATAATCTCGACCGGGTGAGGTGGGTCGTCACCGCAGGAATCAGGAGACGACGATGAAGGCGGGCATCGTGATGATGAAAAATAGAAAAGATTGTATTCACTTCATTGGTACATGGTTTTGACTCTATCCGAGTCTCGAGCGGTTCTGATTAACACGGGGGCCAGGACGGCCTTAAATCCCCTCGTGGTGGCCGGCGTTTCCTTCGGGGAAGTCCTCTCTCCGGTGGTCAAGTTGACGACCTCCTCGCCCTCGGGTCCTCCTTCTTGGTAGCTCGCCGTTTTCGTCTGCTCCGTAGAGGTGAGAGCTCTCTCGGGGCTGAAGGGGATTATCTCGTCACGGGAAAAGCGCTGGGGCTTGCTTCCCACATTGGAGAGATACAGATTCCAGGCATAACCTGCCGATGACTCCTTCGGGGAACTTGTGGAAGTGTCAGACCTCTGTCGGGCGGTCAAGTTGGCGACCTCCTCTCCCTCGGGTCTTCCTTCTTGGTAGCTCGCTGTTTTCGTCTGCTCCGTAGAGGTCAGACGCTCTCTCGGGGATGAAAGAGGATTATCTCGTCACGGGAAAGGCGCTCGAGCTTGATTCCCACATTTGACAGGTGCAGTTCCAAGCCGATCATAACAGCCCGTCCACCGCCACAGGAGGTCTCGAAGGGGTTGCAGCATCCAAGCACCTCGAAGAGACCATAGACCCCGTGCCTCTGCTTTGTTTCGCCGTTCGTTCCAAGGCAGGCCAGGTGACACCCTCTGGAAATAGACCACGCCAAGCCCAAGGCACAACAAACAGAGAGCACCCAACTAACCATGAGAACTGCCAGGTTCACACATTCTTCACACAAACCTTATCAGAATTAAACCTGCAGCCCTCGTTCGAGCTTCCCGAAAATTAACAAAAGGAAAAAAACTAGACTTAAGTGCATATTTCAATTAACCTAATACCTAACGTTTTTGTTTCTTCTGCCCGGGAAAGCCACATTTATTGAGAGACTGAGAGTGCATTGAAAATGATCAGACGGATAAATGCTGCGCAGTGAGTTAGTTACTCGTTGGGTCAATAGTATCTGCCAGTACCAGCGCTTCTAAGGCAAAATGTACTGCGCTCTGATGACCGCTTGAACTCCTAATTAAGCTGATTCATAAAGTGGCATTTAAAGCCAGAAAACCAAAAGCCATACTCTATCTGCAATGGTAGCCGATAAACGCACCTACCCTGTAAGCATTGAATTACCCAAAATGGTTTGTTTCTACAAACCTCCAATGTCAATGCCTATCTACAAAACGGCGCGTTCACGAGCGACCACCGTCGCAAAACCTGCTTCGCAGTTTTATTCGCGTAACTGGCGCGCATAACAATCATCACAACGAATCACCGAGATTAACGCGGAACCTTTGAAATTAAAAGAAATAAGGTCTTAATAACTAACAAATGAAAAAAAAATGCAACGTGCTCTATTTACAAATTTACAAACGGGAACCTTATGGAGGCGCCCAATTCGACAATTACTACCTCCTAATGCGCACTCGACTAGGTCGCAATCTGAAAGTCATTGGGCCTCGCCATGGGCAATAAAGGGTGCCAGACACACACTGCCCCCTCCCGTCACCTGTCAATTCGTGTGGCCGCAGCTTTCTTTTGCGTCTCAGGGAGGGAGGCCGTAAACGCGAGGAGAATCGCCATTCTTCCTTTGCTCTCCCTCTCGCGGCGCATTCCCCCTCATTGACTGTTTGACTGGCCCTGTGCTTGCGCGCGTACCTCATCCAGGTTGCCCCTTTCAGCCGCATTCCTACTCGCGGAGACGCGCCCTGTT
This sequence comes from Dermacentor silvarum, assembly GCF_013339745.2. Lineage (NCBI taxonomy): Eukaryota > Metazoa > Arthropoda > Arachnida > Ixodida > Ixodidae > Dermacentor > Dermacentor silvarum. Next base: position 36,331,046 of record NC_051162.1, read on the forward strand.
CTGTTGTCAGCCGCCTTTGGCGACGTCTCCGTTTTCTCAACCACCATAACGAGCCCTTTGAAGTTCTGCGTGGTGGCCTGTTCCCTTCGCTTACGGGCTGCGGTGTGTCTGTCTCGAATTTGCGCTGTGCTAAATACTTCGCTCGTTTGCGCTGTCTGAAAAATTTTTGCCTCGCCAGGCGGTCACCGAATGTGCCTGTGCAATCCTCGATCGTCCGGGTCCTGCCCTGTTTGGCCGCCATATCAGTCTCCTCTCCTTTGGACGATTCCGGAACCCCGCTCAAATGCGGAGGTACAAGGGAGTTTTTCAGCGCCTCCTTGACCTTTTTAGGGCTGCTAAAAGAAGCCTTGTCTCCGCAAGGAACGTGCTCCGGAATAGCCACTGCTTCTACCTTCGCGACGTAATTGCTCTCTTCTGCCGCGATTCCTTCTTAACAACCTTCAGATGGTCTAAATAGCCCTCCGAATGTGACAGCTCCAAATTAGTTTCTAATTCCTCTACCAGCCTCTGCTGCGGTATGCCCACTGAGCCGAATGCCTCCTCGCTAGCACCTTTTTCCCCGCTTTCATTAGTTATGTGCTGCGCTTCCTGAGTGCCTATGTCATGAGGCCTTTTCCTTTCTTCATTGCCTTGCCTTATCTCCGCCGCGATCTCATGAGCCTGGGGACGCGGGAGAGCTTGGGCCGTATAGTCGCCAAAACTCAGACCCATTTTCTTTAGCAGCATTTCCGAGCGATTTGAAAATAAGTAGGGGTATTGTTTGGACAGATTCTGCGATACCGCGGCTTCAGTCATCAATAGTCCGAACGGCCCCTCGATCTTTACGCTGGCTATGGGCAAGCAAACACTATCCTCCTCAACTACCTGCCGGATCCACGCATGTTCCCCGGTAAAATCCTCAGGTTGCACATACGCAGGGTGGACGATGTCCATTGTCGCAGCCGAGTCCCTAAGTACCCTACATGGCTTTCCGTTCACTGCGATGTCGCGAATGTAGGGCTCTAAGAGCTCCAAGTTGCCGTCGTCATTTACGAAAGAAAAAACAATCCTAGGCTTCCGACAGCCGATCGCAAGGTGTCCAGGCTCCTGGCAACGGAAACAGACGACCGGTTTTCTAGCCTCGAATGCCTTTTCTGTTTTTCTTTCGTCTTTCGCTGCGCTGTTATTCTGGCCTAAATTATCTGTCGGCATGTCTTTGGTTTCACTTCCAGCTTTCTCTTTGTGAAAGGGGCGCCTGTTTTCCTCTTTGCCGAATTTAGTCAACGGCCTGACGCGCGTTTTCTCGGATTCGCGACGTGCGGCGAATTCATCTGCTAGCACTGCAGCACGTTCTAAGCCCTTCTCGCCCGACCTATCTTGAATCCACAGGCGCATCTCTTCGCTCAAGGACCCATAGAACTGCTCCATGCAGATTAGCTCAACAACCTTGTCGTGACAACCGAACGCATCTTCCCCTTTTAGCCACTCAATTAAATTGGCTTTCAGTTTGTAAGTGAAATCTTGAAAAGACTCGCCCGGTGTCCTAACTGCCTCCCGAAAACGGCGACGGAAAGCCTCCGCTGAGAGCCGATATTTTCTTAGCAGCGCCGCTTTTACTTTCTGATAGTCCTCTGACTCGTCCTTCGTTAGCCTTGCAATTATTTCGGTTGCTTCGCCAGGAAGAACGGTCAGAATCTGTTGCGGCCAACACTCTAGTGCCAACCCGTTTCTCTCGCAGGTTCGTTCAAAAGTAACGAGAAACAAACCCATGTCATCGTTCACCTTGTACGATGGCATGAGATCCCTTATCTTCACTCCTACTTCACCTGAACGTCTTTCATCTATTGAGAGGTTATTTGCTGATTGCCTGGCCAGATCCCGCTGCACGTCTAGTTCTTTTAGCCTTATTTCGTGAGCTCTCTGTTCCTCGCGTTCCTTTCTTTCTGCAGCTTCCTTTTGATCAGCTTTCTCAGCTCTTTGCCTTTCCCTCTCCTCTGCAGCGTTTTGCTCAGCTTTCTCAGCTCGTTTCTCTATCTCTTCCCATGCTTCTGAAATTTCGTCCTCAAGAGCCCCGCACTTCTCAATCGCCTCAATAAGCTGCGGCTTTCTCTGACTTTTCCCGACCTCAATTCCCAGCTCTTCACAAAGTAATAACAACTCTGGCTTTTTTCCGTTTCCCCAAATCCATGGTCAATCCCGAACAAGGACTTTCTTACTCTGCTGTGACGTGAGGAAGCTTTCAACAGGAGCCTGCACGTACAGAAACTAATTCGCCGTTTTAGAAAACACACAAGCTAAAACCTGGCAAATTCTCAAAGAAAGTCAAGCGCTCACCATTCTGCTGAAGCCAGGACGAAGGGTGGAGTATCCCATTGCTGCCAACCAGCTGATATAATCTCGACCGGGTGAGGTGGGTCGTCACCGCAGGAATCAGGAGACGACGATGAAGGCGGGCATCGTGATGATGAAAAATAGAAAAGATTGTATTCACTTCATTGGTACATGGTTTTGACTCTATCCGAGTCTCGAGCGGTTCTGATTAACACGGGGGCCAGGACGGCCTTAAATCCCCTCGTGGTGGCCGGCGTTTCCTTCGGGGAAGTCCTCTCTCCGGTGGTCAAGTTGACGACCTCCTCGCCCTCGGGTCCTCCTTCTTGGTAGCTCGCCGTTTTCGTCTGCTCCGTAGAGGTGAGAGCTCTCTCGGGGCTGAAGGGGATTATCTCGTCACGGGAAAAGCGCTGGGGCTTGCTTCCCACATTGGAGAGATACAGATTCCAGGCATAACCTGCCGATGACTCCTTCGGGGAACTTGTGGAAGTGTCAGACCTCTGTCGGGCGGTCAAGTTGGCGACCTCCTCTCCCTCGGGTCTTCCTTCTTGGTAGCTCGCTGTTTTCGTCTGCTCCGTAGTGGTCAGACGCTCTCTCGGGGATGAAAGAGGATTATCTCGTCACGGGAAAGGCGCTCGAGCTTGATTCCCACATTTGACAGGTGCAGTTCCAAGCCGATCATAACAACACGTAGAGAAAATTTTATTGCAGCGCGAAAGCAAATACCACTTAAATCTTACAAATAATTGGTCATGCTGATCAGCCAATGATTGGTATTACAAATTTCTTCCCCCGTACATTTATATAGATACAAGAAATTCTCGCTTAAATTCTAAGAATAATTAACTAACACGAAGTAGCATGGCCAAACAGGATCATTCTGTCTTTTGACCAAACGGAAAAAATCGAATTGTTTGCTGTTGAAATGCTAATAGAGGATCTCTAGACAGCAGCAATCACGAAATACTGAAGGGGTCAGCCTTTCTGTATATTTTGCTGATGGAGCGGCCATTTGCTTTCTAAAGAATGATGCCCGAATCGAGGAACCATACATTTAAATACACACTTTGTTTTGACGCGAGACCAATGGTGGCATTGTTTTACAGAACGATAACGTATCTGTTCTTTCCGGAGACCGAATGGATTTAAGCGTCAGTAAAACACTGCAAAACGTGAAAACATTTGGAAAAACTGAAGCCGCATCTAACGACACAGTATTCTACCTGTTTACTTGGTGAGTGCATTGTTTTCATTATTAAGGGCACCAGAAGCAGCTAAGGAATCAAAAATGACGTCCGATATAATTAAACTATGATTGAAAAGAAATTTGTTCCTAACGCCACACCTTATAAGTGTTTTGTAATACGTTTACCCTCTGTTCATGGCACATTGCTTTATTTGCAATAGCACTTATACGGTGACTTCAGGCGCATTTTCGCCGCCGTCGCCGCCATTGCCATGATGATCCGCATAAAGCCGAAGTGCGATAACACCATGGCCACGCGCTGTATGCTGTAGGTACGAGTGAAAGCATGTGAAAATGTGCAAAGGATGGTGACATGATCTCGCGCGCGCGTAAGGGAAGTAGGCGGGGAGCAAAGCCCGCTGACTTTCACCGCGCGCAATGCACTAGGAGGTGGCGGCGGAGTTCTACTCCGGCGGTGGCTGAGTATGGTGCAGCCGAAGGCGGTCGCTGGGGCCATAGCAGGAAACTGATCTGCGATAAATAGAGTCAGCCGCGCAGCCGCGTCGGCCCTATCTTGAAAGCGATCTGCGATAGGTACAGAGCCTGGATGCTCTGAAGGAACATAGCTTCAAGTGCGCTGTGTTCTCGCCTCCTAAGGCCCGTTTATTGTCCGAAGTTATCGGACAGTTACGCTACGCCGGTTGCGCTGCGCCAGCCAAGATGCCATACCCTCTATACTTCAACGCGCGTGCTATCCGCAGCTATCTTCGGAGCATGCGCAGAAGGATCTCCAACCCGTGCGCCAATTTTAAAAGCTGTATGCGACAGTCGGCGAAGCGGCGTGGCCGCCTTTCTTTCTTCGCGCGCCATGCACTTGTGAAGTAACTGTGCCGCCGCCTCCGACGTACGAATGGGTCAGGAGCCATTTCGGCGCCGGGCCCATCGGGGCGCGTCGGAAGCTGCCGGTTACGTTGGCTGCGCCGATGCGCCCGACTATAGAGGGGGTCGTTCTCACCAACGTGACATAGCGTGCGCGTTACGTGGAACTTTAGTTCGCATTGAAGCAAGACGCAGCACGAAGGTCAATTAGCTCGCAGCTGCTGGCGCTCTTCGTCACGCCGGCGTGTTGACAGCGAGTGTCTGCGCTGATCGAGTGTCATGTGTTTATGTTTGCCTGTTGGCGCACGACACCATGCTTGTTAATTTAGTTAGTCAGCGAATGTTACGAGTTCATACGGCTTACTATATTATTACCTTACTCTGTATACCTGTCTACTAATTTGATAGCGCAAGCGATGCTTCGCCTTTCGGGCGAAACTGCGCTTTCTTTTTTTCACAACACTTTAAATAAAAGCTTCCGCAAGCAATACTGCGGCTGCTACTGCAATAACTTTTGAATAGTCCATAATAGTTATTTCCTATTATGGCTACCACGGCGATCTTTTTTAATTAGCCTACATTATCACTGAACGGTGGCGTTGCCAGCCACAAGCGTAGTGAAGGAACATATCAATATATCAGAGAATTGTAGAAAACAGAGAACTGAGTAAATAAACTATTGACAGATGTCACGTGTTTTAAATGGGAGTTTGATCAGTTATTACCCACATCCCCAAAAATTGAATAAATCACACCTGCGAGACATACTCGTACGAGCTACACAATGCTACCCTGGAAGAGAAAATTTTAATATCATCGTGGTCTACTGGTACTAACATATTAGGGAAGAATCGTGGAAGTTGATGAACAAGGTTGAGAAGTTATGCACGCGCAATGAGCTATGCAGAGACAAATGATTGGCATAACGGTAACTGACATGTAGACACCGGTGTGGATTAGACTCAACACCTAAGTAGTTGATGTGGTAGTTCATGTTAAGAGGAACCGATGGAGTTGGGGAGGGTATGTAATACGTAGCTGATATACACATTTTCACAAACCGACGTTTCCGTAGCGTCATTGCCCGACACGGGCGACGTCTAGCGTCACAATATGTTATGCCGCCATTTTGAACTATGAACCTTGCGAGAGCAGGCCGGCCGCACTTCGGTTGTGTGATCTTCGCCGAGCAATATTTCGACTGCTTTCTTCCGCTTCGCTTGTCGTGTGCCGCTTGACTTGTTACATGGTTCACGTGCTTGCGAGAGCGCTTAGTGCGAAGTGCAATGGTAACAGCGAGTCCAGCCAGCGGATGTGGCGTTTCGTCGTCGGTAGTGGCGGCAGCCGCGTCTGTTTCGTCGAGACCTGGCGTGCTAATCAGCGGCAATTTTCACTGTTACTGCTGGGCACATGTGACTGCAGTCGTCGATTGAATCTGATCACAATTACGTTTCGCGGTTGAGGGTTACCTCATTTAGCGAAAGCAGGCTCGTGCATAGCTGTCGGCCAATGCTTAGAACCAGGCGCCGGTGGCCCGCCGACGCGTGTCAGCCGTTGCTGATATGTGGTGGTTACTCCATACCTTTCCAACGCAACTCAACAGCTCAATCATGCAATTTTTTTAAATCTGGTGCAGCACAGGATGCTTATAACCAAACGTCAAAGCAGAAGCGTGGCGCTCGAGCAGCACGGTGCCTGCAGCGAACCGACGCTCGACAGTGATCACAGATGCCAGCGCAACTGATACAGCCCAGGTGCTAGATTTCAAAATTACCATTATGTTTAGGGCCGCGCAAGGCGTACGTGAACGCCGAGACAGTGTTTTGGTGGACGCAGGGGCTGCCTACATCTTCTATAGGACACGATTTTTCCAGATCGTTGCGAAGTGTATTTACCGACTACTTCTCTTGCAGAATGCTTCAACTTGTCTCATACTGGTGTCACACGGCCCCTTTTTATCGCGATCGAGCCCGATCTCGATGGGAATGTTCGACCGCGATTGGCTCCCTTCCGCAGATTGAGCAAAGAAGCCAATCGCGCCCGAGAAATTCGATCCAGATCTGGCTCGATAACGATAAAAAGTGGGCCGTGTCCATTTGTTTGATCTTTTATGATATTTTCTTGCACGACTCACGGACTAACGGTCGGCTTTAATTCCAGCGCCATTGGGCGCTGGAATGAATTTGTCTTTGAAAGAATAACAAATGCAGCCTCTGTCACGACATGCGAGAAAACATTGCATGGAAGAGCTGACAATTCTCGCAACCTATTGGGAAATGTGCCGAAAATAGTTTACTAAAATGCGTTATTTAACTGATGTGTGTTACCCGCCGCGGTGGCTCAGTCAGCTAAGGCGTTGCGCTGCTGAGCGCGAGGTCGCGGGATCGAATCCCAGCTGCCAGCGGCCGCATTTCGATGGAGTCCGTGTGCTTGCGTTGTAGTGCACGTTTAAGAACCCCAGGTGGTCAAAATTGTTCCGGAGCACTCCACTACGGCGTGCCTCATAATCAGAACTGGTTTTGCCGCGTAAAACCCCAGAAAGAACTGGTGTGTGCATTGGTTCATATTAGACTGAAATGGGTCGGTATTTTGTAGCGGTTCCCTTCTGGTGCTAATGCCTTTTCGCGCGTATCACGCTTTGTCAGTGGTCAGAGCGACGGTCCACTCGCGTTATAAAGCGGGATCAGCTGGCCGTGAGCGGTGGATGACAAGACTAGTATAGAATAAGTCATAAGGCATCGCTACAAAATACCGGCCATGATAAGTCCTCAGGTGATGCAGGAAACGCGTGAAGCATGAACATACCACATCCGCAGTGGTCTCGCGGAGTGCTGTGGTATGGACCCACTATAGACCCCAAAATCGTTATTTTCCGCTGGTTGTTTGTGCACCCGTAAACTGCACAGTGCTGGCCTGTAGGCTTTTGTTGAGTATATGTCATTATTTGCGATCGTAGGTCATTGGTGACAAAAATAAACAGGAAACATCGAATGTAAGCTACCACTCCGCAACGCAAGCGCAAGGCAAGCTTGCGTTGGTCTGTTTGGTCTGAATTGTGAGCTTCAGCTTGAGCTGAAGCTTACAGTTCAGACCAAACAGGCAACACTGACACATACTCTCGACGCCAGACCGTCGGAGCGCCCTCGTGGAAACGTCTATAACCGGCGGTTTACAAGAATTATGTTGAATTCCAATGGTAGATCCAGATCAAGTATTTCTGCTCTGTGTGGAGCAAGTCTATTCCAATGGCAGCATGGGAGCGTGAGTTGTGTGTTCCAATGGCAGATTGGGACCAGCCGCCGATTCCGGATCGCTCTGTGGAGCAAAAATATCTGCTCCGCCGAAATCGGCAGATTTCACCGGAAGTCCGCGTGACGTATTTCCTTCATCCGCCTCTGGTTCCTGTCATGGTCGCCTGTTTCCGGTCACGGGCAGTAGACATGGAAAACATGGACCGCATGGATGCTGCGACGCGCCGTGCGCTTTTGTTCATGCTACTAGATAGTGACAGCTCCGACTCGGACACAAGTTCCAAGTCCAGTGATGATTCTACCGACACCGACAGTGAATGTGACGCTGCTGTGTGTCAACGGGCGTTTGATGTGATGTTTCGCCTGCCTGCAAAGAGGCCTAAAGTGATTGGGTTCGTCGAGGATATCGTTCGGCGATACTCGGACGACGAGGTACCGTACAGCCCAAGGTGGTACAAGCCCGCCAGCACGTGCAATGCTCGCGCGAAATACCAGAAGGAAAACAAACCCAGAGAATGCTGGGACGATGCACATGAATGGATGGATGCTATAAGCATCTCCTTTGAAGCGGTGTGGTGGGCTGCGCCCTCAAGTTGTTGTTGTTCTCTCTATTTAACCTCTAGTTCAGCGCCCTCTCAATTCATTTCCGTGTACTAAGTGCCCCCGCGGGGGCGCATGCATTCCATTCGCAGATTTGGTGTGAGCTGGTGGGAGTGATCCGAGTCGGAGCGACGCGCTCCGTTCGTGATCTGGCCGAGCGCTCGCGATCTGCCATTGGAATTCAACATTAGAGATCAGGGCCCGAATTTACAAAAACCTTCTTACGCTAGATTGTTTCGTAAGAAAAAATTTCAGCCAATCTGGATGCCAGATACATCATTACGAAA